>NW_004086358.1:0-28362 GCF_000220395.1 Ichthyophthirius multifiliis | reverse complement strand
TTAATAAATAACATTTAATTATTACTTTATTTCGAATATTTTTTCAAATAAAATATATTTAACTTAGATTAATTTTTTTAAATTTACTGGAATAATATTATATTTTGGATTAAATTTGAATGTTTAATTTTAATAAATACATTTTAATCTGTTTTTTAATGTTTTTTAAATATAATATCTATAAATTGGAACTTTAATTTTGATTTCGACTTTGATAAAAATTATTTTATTCTGATTTCATTTTTTAATTATATGATATATAATGAATTAGTAAATATTTAGTTAAATTTATATAATTTTTTGTATTTAATGAGCTTATATTTAGTATTTAATTTAGATTAATTTATGGTATTTTATGTCGTTTATGAATGCTAAAGCTTAATAGTACTGTTTTTATTATTTGAATAAAAACTATATTTTTTTTAATGAAGTATTATTTTATATTCTTTATTGATGTGAAGTGAAAATATTTTCGTTTATTTTGAGAAATTAAACATTATATTTATTTAATTATTAAAACCTTATAATTTTTTTACATTGGCTTTATTATTATAAGAATGTTAAACATAAAAATCCTTAGATAATCTGTATTAATCTGTATTAGCCTTTGTTATAATAAATTGTAAAATCGTAAAATTTTAGGATTTTCAATAGATTAATTTGTTTATTATTTAATTTTTTTTTTTTTAGATTTTGAGTTTAATAAAATTTAATAAAAGAAATTATTAAAACTCATTAATGATAATATTAATTAATATTTTAGATATTCATTTTAATTTTATATTTATTTATTTAATTTTTATAAAAAGTTTTCATTTAATTATTTTGTATTTTATTTTTTCTTATTTATAAATATTTTTTTTATATATATATCTATATATGTTTTTAATTCTATGAGTTTGTTATATATTAATATTTGAAGTTTATTTTTTCAGAATTGTTTTTTTTTTTTTTTTAATTTTTGTTATTTCCTTTATTTATGATTCTATAATTAAATTTTACTATTCGATTTTTCTGTCTTTTTCTTTTTGTTATTTATATTTTATTTTAATTTAAGTCTAAGTCTTATTTTTTCTTTTTATACAAAATAAAAATAATTATTTTTGGCTAATTATTAAAGAAACACATAATATAATTAATTATTTAATTTTTTAATTTATTTTTTTCAATTTTTAATAGCTTTGAAATTTTTTTTTATTTTTTTCTCAAATTTAAATAAGTTTGTTTTATTTTTATAATTTTTCTTAAATATAATTTCAGATTAAAATTTTTATTTTTTCATAAATAGTTTATATTATTTAAAAAAATAAAATTATTTAGTATTAAAAATATAATGTTAATTTTGTTATTTGTTTTTATTTATTTTATAGTTGATTCATTTACAATGATATTTTTATTCTTATTTTTTTATTTATTAATGTATTTGTTATTTTCTTATTAAATGAATATTAAAATAATAATTATTCATGTTTCTATGTTAGAATAGGCTTATTTTTATGTTCTTTTTTAGTATTTATTAATTCTTGGGCAAATTTCTATTCAGTTTGAGATTTTTAAAATTATACATATTTAATTTTTTTTTTGTGTTTTGTTTAACTCGTTTTTTAAAATAATTAATTTCTTATATGTATAGTTCTTTATTTTAGCTGATTTATTATAAAATTTTTAAAAAACTTATTTGCTATGTAAATTTTATTTCTACAACTTTTAAAGCAATAAGAATTTTTCTATATTTTATCATAAAATATTACTTTTTTATTACTAAAATAGATTTTCCTAAAATTAAATTGAATTCATATATATATTATAAAGCACTTCTTGTAAATTTTATTTCTTCTATGTAGTATTTTATTGTTATTTTCTATTCTATATAATAACTTGCGATATTTATTTAATATAAAAATCAATCTATTTATATAAATACTTATAAATTCCATATTAGTAATTGATTTTATTTATTTTTTATTATTTTTAAAACAAAAAATATTATTTTTTAAATCTTTGATTATATTAAGTTTATTGCAGTTATATTATAATTTTAGTATTTATTAATTTGACTATATTTTAATTTAAACTTTTTCAATCTTAATAAAAAATCTAAATTTTCTTAAAAAAAGCTTTCATTCAAAAGTTTAATTTTCTTCATATAATTTTGAAATTTATTTAAATTCTTTAATATTTGTTCTTCCTATTCTCTATTTTATTAATTAATTTATTACAATCTTATTTTGTTTTTATTCTTAAACTCCTATTTGCAAAAACGTTATATGTTCTTTCAAATATTTTATTTCATTTATTCTTTGAATTCTATTCTACATTCTTTTTTCTAATTTTAAAATATGAATTTTTTTATATATAAAATTAACATACAAAAAATAAAATAATTATCAAAAAAAATAAAAATATAGAACTATGGATTGTATTATATCAATTGATAAAAAATATAATTTGAATGTTTTAATTACGAAAAAACTTAAAATAAATGTATACTAAAACAAAAAGCCTTAATAAAAAAAATATAAAGTAAATATAAAATATATAATTCAAATAATATTATCATTTTGTATTATATTAGGTTCGATTTATTAATTTTGTTAAATTATTTTATTAATTAAAAATTTAAATTTAGTGTTATTATTAGATACATTTTAATAAAAATTAATAGCTTCAGATTAATTATTATCATTATTAAAGTTAGGATTATTATCAATATTAACAATTCCATTTTATTATAATATAGACTAATGTGCGAAATCTTATAAATTAACGATATCATCGTATTTTATGCAAATATGATTTTACAAAGTTTATAAAATTTATTCAGGAAAAAGTTCTACATTTCTATCGTCATTAACCATACTTTTACTAAAATAAAAATTAATAATTTTAAATTATCTTTATGTTTTTAGAATAAAATATTCAGGAGGAGTTATATTTTTGGAATTTTCTATAGCAACTATATGCTAGCAAATAGGTTGATTAGCATTACATTTAATTTTTTTGAAATTTATTTCATTTGCTTTTTAATATTTTTCATCTTTCTATTTTTTAGAAATTCTATGTTTCAATTAAATGATACAAATTTCTTTATATAATTCCCTTAAAAAGTTAACTCCTCGATTATGAATATATATTTTTATTTATCATTTTATTAAATTTCTCTGGATCTTTCCAATTTTTTATCTTCTCTTCTATTGTTCTTACGATTTCAACTATATAATAATTTTTAACATTTTAATAATATGAATAAATTATTTACTTCCTTTTGCCTATTTTATCTCATTTTTAACAATATTTTAACAATACTAAACTAAATTTTAAATATTGCAACTGATCCTTTGCTAAATAAATGTTACCTAAGCTATTGGAAGCAATACATCATTTAATGCTTAAGAAAATAAACAAACTATCCATTAAGTTAATAATATATTAAGAATATTTGTTTCAAATGACAGTAATTTATCATAAATACTCTTATTGTATTTCTTTAAAAATAATTCAACAATTTTCTAATCACAAACAACTCCCATCATCATATTTGGATAATAATCTAAAGGGAGTATAAATTCTAAGGTTTATACTAAAAGCCAAAATGATTCTTCTTCTGTTATTTAATATTATAAGAATTTCGAAACTATAAAATTAAATCCTTAGCAATAACCTATTGTAACATTTCTTCGTGAATATGCTAACAATATACGTTTTAATTGCTACAATTATTCATCTGATTTAACAAGCATCCTACTTCTACTTATATCCTTTTACATTAATATATATACATAAAAAATAATTATTATAAATATATCTATTATATTTAATTATATAAAATGCAATAAATTTATTTAATATAAATTTAATAATTAATAATAATAATGAATTTTATTTAAAAAATCTAATTAATAAGATTTTTATTAAAATACTCATATAGATTAATAAACTTTATATATCTGTATTAAAAATTTATAAATATTATATAAATTATAATTAACTTATTCAATTTAATGTAAATAATAATCATAATAATCTTATGCTAAAATAATTTAATAATAATTTAAGTTTTAGCTCATCTCGACTACACTATTTGAACATTAAACTAAAATCTTTTGTTTTAATAATAAATATATAATTATTAAAAAATCATATAAGAATTATTAAAATTATGAATTTACTTGTCTAAATTAATCTTCGTTTCCTAATTAATTAAATTCAAGCTTTTTTCTAATTAATTTTCTCATAGTTTTAAATGTAATTAATCCGGTGTCTTTTTCTGCGAAAATCTATAATAATATATGTATAAATAAATAAACAATTAAAAAAAATAAAATTAAACTTGCTCTATTGTGGTTTTTAGTGCAATTTATTTTAATGAATTTGCTATTTATTCTTTTTTATTATAATCGAACTTTATTTTTTTTATTTTTTTATTTAAAATTTCTTTGTATAATTCTCCTATTTAGAAATAATTTCTTGATTTTTTTTAATTTAAAACTATTTTTGCAAGAAAATAAGGATCTTTTAAATTCCAAAATTTCTCAATTATTCCATCTTCTCTATCAGAATCTTAATTTATTTCAGGATCTAAAACAGTAATTTTGGATTTGCTTGACATAATTTTTATATAATTTTATATATATATATATATATATATATATATATATATATTATATAATATATATATAAATATATCATATATTATTAAATTTTTATTATTTTTTCATATATTCTTAATTTTTTTATATAAAAACTTTTTTATATATTAATATTATTAATATATTTTTAAATAATATTATTTAGTATTTTATCATTATATAATTTATAAATGCTTTTTACTTATATTTTATTTTATTTAAAAATTTATTATTTTTCTTTTGAATATTTATTGTATCAAACTATACTATTTATTTTCTCTAGATTTTAAATATCTTATTTTTTTATTTATTTATTTTTTTAATATATTTATCAAAGATTAATATTTTAATTTATTCATTATCATTTTTTTTTAATAAATATTATAATTTTATATTATTAATATAATTATTACTATAATTATATTTAATTTATTATTATCTTATTTTAAATAATTTTATGTTCCATAATTTTTTTTTTTTTACATATATTTTTTTATTTATCTATAATAATTTTTACTACATTTTTATCCTTTAATATTTTAAAGGTGTTAATATTTTTATATGTATAATTAAATTTTGAAGTTTTCTCAATTTTTTAATTTTTAATTATTGTAAATAAACAATTTTAATATATATAAATAAATATTTTATGTAAATTTTTTTTTCATTTAAAATATTTAATAATATTTTAATTAGTACCTTAATATTTAAGTTATAATATTAATTTTTTTACAATTTAAGATTATCAAAATCAGTAGCTCTTTAATAAGTATTTTACTACTGAATTCTCATTTTAAAATTATAATTTTTTAAAATTATTACTTAAAATTATTATATACTTTTATAAAATAATGATCATTTTTACTCTTTTAATAACTAATCTATTCTATCAGTTAAGATTTTGATATTTTCAGAAGTTACTTTTCCATCGCCTTTCTATTTATTCCAAATTTCAATTTTTGTTTAATTATTAATTTATAGAAATACTTAGAAATTTAATGTATATTTATCTTATTATAAGTCATTTACTTCTATTTAGTGCTGTTCTTTATATTTTTAAAGAAGATTATTTTTAACATTCTTAAACATAAAACTATAACCTCAACCAGCACAATATTCTATATCTGCTTTTATTCTTGCAAATTAATATATTTATTAATTAAAAAAAAAATTGAAAAAAATTATTTATTCATTTTTTAAAAAATATATATATTATTTAAATAATAGATTTCTCTTAATATATATTATTATTTTAAAAATATATTTTACTTATTATTTTTCTATATTTACAAAATTTAAGCTCAAAAAAAATTATTTTTTGTTATAATTTTTAGATTTTAAATATATGAATTATTAAAATAATGTTTATTATTTTACAAATAATACATTTAAGTTTTTTATTATCTTTTATATATGGAACTTTTAAATGATAATATTAGTATATAGTATAATTATATATTTATTTTTATATTTAAAATTTAAAAATTACATATATTATAAAAATATTAAAAACAAAATATTTAATTTTTAAGTAAAATTTGAATTTGAAAATAAAAAATATATATATAATTAAAATTAGATTTTTTTTTCTTAAAATAAAAAATAAATATGAATAATAAATTACTTATTTTTTTTGTATGTTTGATAAGCTTTATCTTAAGCATGCCTAAATTTATAATAATTGACACCAATAATATAGATATAGCTTTAGAGGAAAATCAAAATGATTAATAATCCTTGTAAAATTAATTTTAGCAATTTTTAAAAAAATAATTTGAAAATGTATTAAAAAAGAAATATATTTATTTAATTTTTTTTCTATTTTTTAAGAATAATTATAAATGGGCTAGCAATTTGTTTATACAATTTTTTTCTGAGATGTTAGTTAATGATTTTATAAATAAAAGTGGAAATGTAAATAAAATAATAAAAAAAATTAAATAAAAAATATTAAATGTAGATATCATTGCAAAATGTTACCGAATACATTAGAAGCAATTAGATATAAAAATAATATTAAATCTATTATAATTAAATTATTGACTTTTTAGCTATAGAATTATGTAAATACTTATAAAAAATATAAATAAGAAATTAAAATATAAAATATATATTAGAACAAGATAAATAAGATTTATAGGATAATTTTGAACTTTACGAATTAAGTTTTGATATATATTATATATTATAATATAAAATATAATGAATTTCAATAAATTAAAATTTAAGCATATTTGAAAAACTAAAAGCTTTATTTATTTACCTTTTTAATTTTGGTTTTATATAAAAATTAAAAATTAAAAATAAAATATATAATTGATAATATTATATAAAATTATATTTTATTGATTTATAAAATAAAAATCTTTTAAATAAATGAGAAAATAATATATTTGAATGTTTATTAATATTATTTAATTTTTAAAGGTTTCTAATAATAAAATATATTTTTTAATAATTTTTTTTATATATATATAATATAAATAATTTTTTTTAACAAATCATGATTCTAATTTTTAGTATTGATTTAATAAAAATTTATTGAAAATAATGAATGTAATAATGTCAATTTATATATGAAAAAAAATATTTTATATAATATGAAAATTAATAATTTAAATCTATGAATATACAAATTATAAATAAAAATTTGTTAAAAGATATTTTATATTTTTAAAATATCATTGTAATATTTTATTTATTAGATTTTTAATGTCTTTATAAAGATTTTTTATAATTATTTTTAAGTATAAGAATTTAATTTTAATATTCACTTTTTAAATATTTTGTGTAATATCATATTAAAAAAATCGAATATATTTTTTTTTATTCTTTATTTTATTGTATAATAGTATTTTTAAGACTTAGTATATTCGTATAAACATTTAGTTTTTATAGTTTTAATAAGATTTTAAACATCAAAGTTTTTGCTATAATAATTTTTATTTAAAATCTTCTAAAATTCAATTTTTAACTTTTCAAACTATAAATATAAATTAAACATATTTCTTAGTTTATATTTTTATATTTATTTTTCAAAACTTTAATTTTATTTTTTAATGACAATAACTTAAAAAATCTTCTTTTTTATATTTAATTCATTAATTTTTGTTAATGTTTTTATACGAATTCAAACCTTTCTTAATCATATTTTTATCTTAATTATATTTATTTCAAATTTAATTTTTTTGTTAAGTTTATATTTTAAATTATTAATTATTAATAAATTTTTTACAATTCAATTTTTTATAATTTAATTTTTTAATGATAATATTTATAAATTTATTAAATCTTTTTACTTTATATACTATAATAATTTTTTTGCCATTTTATTAATAAATATTTATTTATTCTCGATATAAATATATTATAATTATTTAAATTTTTATTTTTGTTATAATCATATAATTTAAATATTCTTCTTTTGCAGAATTTCTTTTTATTCTTGATATTATTTATGTAAATATATATATTATTTGATTTTATTTTTCTTATATTAGTTAAATTATCTAAAGTTTTATTATCTTTTTATTTTTTCGAAATTATAAATATTTATTTTAATATACATTTTTAAAATTTTTAATTTTAATAAAAAATAATTATATAAATTATTTTATTCTAATTTTTTAATTGCAAATAAAAGCTTATAATTATAAATATATGCTTAAAGAATCGATATTTAAAAGGTTAAAAGTATATATAATTTTTAATGTTCTAAATACATTTATTAAAATTATTAATTTTTTGTTATTTTTTTAATAAGATAATAAGTTATTATTATTTTTTTATTTAAAAATTAATTATAATTTTAATAAACACAATTACAAATTAATTTATTATAAAATATAAAAAATTAAAGGACATGAAAATTTATAAAAAATAAAATAGTACTTATGTTTATATATTGTTTTTTTTTTCTTCAGTTTTTTTAATTTCTATTTTATATATATATTTTTTATTCTTATGAAAATGTTAAACTTTTTCTGTGATTTCTAAAATGTTGAAATCTATTTAAATTTAATACTAATTGACTGATGCTTTTTCATATGAAAAGTTTCAAATGTATGATTTTATTATATCTATTATATTTAGTGATTATTAAGCTGATAAATTATTTATTTTTATTAACTAATTATTTACTTTCTTTAAATAGAATTAATTTTTCGACAATTTTTAGCATCTTTAGTCAATTTACTATTATATTTCTGACACATTTAAGTTTAATAGCTTTTATAATTTTAAATCATAAATCAATCCAAATTTTCAATATCTTTTCTTCATTTAAAGTTTGGTAACTACTTATTTAAATATCCTTTATATTATATTTTATAAATTAATTTTCTAAAAATAATTAATCATTTTAATATATTAAAACTAATATTTTCATTTCTAATTTTTTTTTAATAGTTTCAAAATGATTTTAAAAAATTATTTACTACTTTAGTAAAAACCTAATGTATGCTATTATTACTTTCTTTGATATAATATAATATTTATTATTATTTTAAAATCATTTATAGTTATAAGTATTATAATATTTATATAGTAATTTATTTTTAAAGTATCTAATATTATATTATTTATCAATTTAATTAATTATTTATATATATATATTATTTTTTATGATAATAATTATAGTAATTTAAAAAAAATTAATCATTTTATTTTTAAAAAAAAAAATTGATTTTTTTAAATTTTTTTCTAATTTAAAATATATTTAATAAGTTTTTATTTATTATTAATTTTTTTTGTTTTTATATTAAATAAATAAAACTTTATATATTAAAAATTAGTTAAATTTCACTTAAATGACATCTTTAACTATTTTTTTTCTTTCATTTCTTTTGTTATTAAAAAAATATATTTTTTCAAAAACAGTTCAATAAAAAAAATTTTAAAATACAAAATTAAAAAAACAATATATATTAATTTTTAAAAAAAAGAAAATGTAAATTAAGATATTCTTTCTATTTGTATTTCTTATATAATTTTTATGTTATGAAGAATTATCTTTAATAAGAAATCAATAACAATATAAAATAAACATATACTAAGTAATATCTAACAAGCAATTATCTGAATATATAAAAAAGAATCCTTGTCCTCAAGATATTCTATAATTTTCACATAATACAACCATATCAACTTAACTTTGTTATTTTAAAGACCTTTCATATAATATAGAAGTATTAATTGGTGATATAAATTTTAATTACTAAATAGCTGCATTAGCATTAGATCTTAATTCTCCTTGGACATGGATAAAGAGTCATTAATGTACTCATTGCATATAATAAAAAGAAGAATAAAAATGCTTTTAAAATTGTTTATTTGACTAAAGTCAGACTGATTTTGTAGTCACAAACGCATATAGGAAAAATAAGAAGGCATAAATTTCATCTAATATTTAGTCTGTATATGGAGAGTATATAGAGAGTAACTTTTCTTTTATGTCTTATGAACCTGAAAAAAATAAGAGTTTATTTAGATATTTTGAAGAATATTTATTAGAAGACGAATATTAAAAATATTAGGATATTACTACTTTACCAAATTTCAAATTAGTTGCAGTTTCTAAAATGGTTAATTATTAAAATTTCACTGCTGATGGGGCAATTGCGCTTGGCGTGTCTAATGTTTAAAAAGAATAGAAAAAAATAGAACCGAATACTGATTTTTTATAAGCACTAATTAATGTTACAGATGACGATGAAGATTAAAATTCTTTCGAGAAAAAAAATAAAAAAGTCTTTGGAATTTATATTAATGAAATAGGATATTATTTCCCCGATTATGCACTTACAATTGGAGGTATTAATTACAAATATTCACATAAAAAAGTTTAAAATGCACATTTTGTACCTCTTAATGATGAATCTCAATATTATTGGGCTTTACCTTTAAAAAGTATGGAAATTATATAATCTGAGAGTGATTGGAATAATCAATAGGTAAATAATAATAGCATCTTTTTTGCAAAAAAATAAGCTATTATTACTTTAAGTACAAGTTTAATTGCACTTCCTTTACAAGAATTTATAAGCTTTGTAAAGATTCTTAGCAGAATAAGTAAGGCGAATTGCAAAGTTGTAGATTAAAATTTATATGTGGTTTATTGCAGATAATTTGAGTATTTTATTATTTATATTTTGTTTAAAATAAAAATATTATATAAGTATAAATCTAGTACACAAAGGAATACTTGCTATAAATTTTGATAATGATGTTTAGTTAAAATTAAACTTTTTAGAATTAATAAAAGAATGCAGTTTAGATACTTCAGAAAATGAAAATTTTGAATTATAAGATTGCATTTTTAATGTTTAATTATCTTAAACTAATAATGTTATACTTGGCGAACCATTCCTCAAAAAGCATTACACCATTTTTGATTCTGATAATAAATAAGTTGGGTTTTTACCTGCTGCTGATAATACTTTTTGGAAAGAAGAGTTTTATTAAACTCCCTCATTTATTAAGTTAGCCCTATATTTATATTTTTAATTAAATTATTATTGTATTATTAATTAGATATTTATTGAGAATTGTTGTCTTTGTATTTATTTTTGGAATGCTTTTAATTGTTTTTATGTTTTAAATTAATAAATTTTATGCGTGGACAAAATCAAAATATTATAAAGATAATAATCAAAAAGACGGATTATCATTAAAAAAAATAAATTAAGAAGATATTTCTTATTAAGAAGTGGAACTAGAAATGAGAAAAAAGGCTTTGGATGAATTAAAAGAATAATAAAATTAAAGTTTTAATAATAAATTAACTTTTAATGAAAGCAATATAAGTACAAATTTTAATAATGATAATTATTCTCTAGAAATATAAGATTTAAATTGAAAGCTATATTAAATAAAAATATTTAAAATAATTAAAACAAACAATATATTAATTTTTTTTTTATTTTATTAATAAAATAAATTAAAACATTTAATCATTTTATATTTTTATATATAATTTTTTTTCAATCATAATCTATATTTTTATAATTTTGAGGAACATATAATAAAATTGGATTTTATTTATCGTTTATAATTTATTAACTTATGACTTTATGTGTTTCAATTCTTTTTAATGCATCGTTATTTATTTAAATTTATTCTGCTTAATCTTATTTGTGTTTAGAATATTTGTTTAAAAGAAGCTCTATTTAAGGGTCTTTTACAAGTTTTTTTTATTTTTATAATAATTAATTATTTATAAAAACATTTTTTTAATCTTAAATATTTTACTATTAATATGATAATTATTATGGATTAAATTAATAATCATTATTACTTTAATAATTGAAACCAAATTTAAGGTTATCATTATATTAATCTTTCGGTGTAAAACTTTTCGAATATTATTCTAAGTTTTGATTTATTTAGTCATTTTTATTAGTAAAACTTTGAGATTTACTAAGCGTATATTATGTATCGCCACTAAAGCTTAAATTTTAATTTAGATAGTTATTATTAGGAACAGAAAAATATGTAGAATCTGTAGAATCTGTAAAATTATTCTATATTTTTATTAGTGGAGTGTTATAATTATGATAAGAATCATTATTAATTTAATTTTCAGTTTAAAATTTATTTTCTTATTCTTAACTCAATGTTATAGGCTAATAAGGTTCAATATTCAATAACTAAAAATTAACTTAATATTAATTTGTTTTGGTATTTGACTCATATAGATTATTTTCTAAAGAAAAAACTAAAGATTACGACATATATTATTTATAATCTAAATTTTTTTTATCATATGAAATATCATTATTATTTATTTATTATAAACTTTATTTTTATATGTTACTATTATCATCGTTATGCATTTATTATAAGCTTTATTTTTATATGTTAGTATTATCATATACTTATTAATATATTGATTAATCATTAGAAGGCTATTACATACTCAATTAATTGCTAAAAGTCTGTAATGTAATTGATTAATTTCTAAAGGATTAATATTGTGTTTACTAATTATTAAAAGGGTAAATTTCTTCATTTGTTATAGGCTATAGTTCTGAAGTTTTTAACGATTATTGATTAAAAGAATTTTAATTAAAATTCGAATTTATTGCAAAGTTTTATATTGGTATCTCTTATTTTATTTTTGATAAATCGAAATGGTTTTCCTAAATCGGTTAGTTTGGATAAAATTTAAAGTTTTACAAATTTTACTATTCATCGGGTAAATGTTGATAAATAATTGTATTATCAAATCTCTAGGTTTATACATTTTTTTCTACAAGTTAAATTGAAGTACCATATGCATATTAAGTAATATTATTATCATTGAAATTTGTAGAATCATTTTAGATTTAGATATTATTTTTTTCTTATATTTGTGATGGTGTTTCTTTTTCTTATATTAAGATTGGTGTTTCTATGTCTTATTATAAAACTCTACTTCCTATTTAATATTCTGAATTATTAAATTATAAATTATGAATGATTATATTGCTAAATTTCCTACCTTTCATAGGCTCTGGATTTTGTTACTTTTCAATATTTTAAATTGAAATATGTGCAGGAGTAGGTGATTTGTTTCTTTAAGAAGAAGAAGCTTAATAATCATACGGATTTAATTAGGAATCAATATATTAAAACGAAGATTTACTACTTTAAAATTTAATTTTAAATTCTTTAACTTATGTTTCTGAATTAGAAGTTCTTGTAAAATTATTTTTTGAGTTTATTTAAACTATTTCGGAAAAAGAATTAGGAGCCGTTAATGATTATTTTCTATCTCGGATTCTTTAATATATTAAATTACTTAGAATTGGTGAAACAATATAATTTTATTATTAGTAAGAATTAAATCCAATTTACATTTTAGATTATTTAGAAATATTATTTGATTATATGTTATATTTTATTGAATTATGTCTGCTGTGTGATCTTAATTATTTTTTTATTGATTGTTTTTTTGTTAATTCTTTATTTTCTTAGTTAGTTTATTATGAAATTGAATTTTATAGATTTTATTAAACTTAAACAAGATTTTGTTCTTCTTATTACTCTTTTTTAGGTGAGATTTTTTCTTGTTATTATTCTTATTATTATGACTATTATTTCTATTTTATTTAATATATGTTTTATTGTATTGTTTCTTATTGGTTTGATTATTTTTCTAGATTTTATATTTAAGCCTCTTCTTATTTTTCTTATCTCTTTTAATTTTATTCATTTATTTCGTTATTATATTGTACTTAATTTTATTATTATTACTATTATTCGTTTTATTTTTAGAGTTATTATTATTAAATTTCAATAACATTTGTTAATATATTTTTTAGATTTTGCTAATCTGACGTGAATTTAAAAATAAGTTGTTTATATTTATATTAATAATTTATAAGAATTAAATCCTTTTCTTCTTCTTTTTTCCTTTAATATTCTTATAATAGCATTTACTATTTTTATAAAAGTTTATTTTTGTGTTTTTCATTTGTATCAATCATAGTTTGTTCGAATTAATACTATTATATAAGTAATTATTCATATTATTCTGTTTAATTTAATAATTCATGAATTTCATTTTCTTAATCAAATTTAAGTTTTTATTGTAATTCCTCGAAAAGATTTTCGTTTCTTTCTTATTATTCTTATATGTAGTATATTTTTTCTGAAACATAATCTTATTCTTATTGAAGAAAAAAATTTACCGATTAGTTTTCATATTAGTCAATTATATTATCTAATATTTCTTCTATTTTATAACTATTTTCATAATATAAATTCTAATATATATTTTTTAATTTTTCACATTCTAATGTGTTTTAGTATAATTCTTGATTGCTAGTTATTGAAGATAATTATTTTAATTAATTTTCTGATTTTTTTATTTCGTCTTCCTATAGTATGATTATGCTATTTATTTAATTCTCTTTTTCTTATTTTGCAGAAAGGTCGTCTTTTTAATCTGAAATTCGATTTTTTATGTCTTATTATTCTAATTAATCCTTAGACATTTGAAGTGATATTTATCCTTTTTATAAATCTAGATTTTTCTTATATTCATCTAATTCTTCTTAGCTTTGTGTTACCCTTCTCTATTCTTATATTTAGTTTATATTTTCTAAATCACTTTATAAATTTTTTATTTTTTATATTTATCTAGAAGATGCTTCTTATTCTTATTCTTATTCTTATTCTTATTCTTATTCTTATTCTTATTCTTATTCTTATTCTTATTCTTATTCTTATTCTTATTCTTATTCAAATTTTATATTTTTTTCAACTTTTATTTGTTATATGTCTTATTTTTCTTATATTTAATATATTGTTTCTATTTCTTAATTTACTCCTTTTTCTACTATTACTTCTTATTCTTACTTTTTATCATTTTATTCTTATTCTATTTTATTTTTTTCTCTATCTTATATTATTCCTTCTTTTAATTATGTTATTTCTTATTTTTAAATATTCTCTTCTTCTTCATCTTTTTAAACTTTTTGTATTTGATTTACTTCATTTTAATTTTTTTATAATTATTATTTATCGTTTTTTTCATCTTTTTGATTTTCAGGCTAATAATCTAAATTTTAATTTTATTAATCTGTTTGATAAATATTAAATTCACATTAATTTTCTATTCTGTCTAATATTTTTTCATTTTCATTTTTGTTTTATATTTACTTTTTTATTTATTCTTCTTATTGTTTTAATTATACTTCTAAATTTATTTTTTCTTTATTTTTTGTTATTCTGATGCATTCTTTTCTTATAGATTTTCTTCTTTTTATTTTTTTCTACAACTTTAATCAATTTCAATATTCTAATTATTCAATAATACTTTAGATTACTTAGAATCCATATTATCTTTCCCTTAGGTTTGATTATATTATTAATCATTAATATGTAATTATTATTATTAATTCAAATTATTATTTAAATAAAAATTATCATCTTAATCTCGAAAACTTTTCTTTTTTAGATTCTAATAATATTGCTATAAAGCCACCTATTTTTAAAAATTTGGATTTGCCTTCATTTTTTATGCAATTTGACTTCTAATATATTCATTGTAAAGTGCTAGCTTATTTTCTTATTCATCAATATTTTATTAAGTTTCATTCAAGAATTCATTAAATCCTGCTAAATTATAGCAAGCCTTTTCTTTAAATTAGTCTATTTTTTAAAAAACAATATTCCAAGTTTCCAAATGAATATTTTTTGATTTTAAAATAATATTAATAAAATCACAAATGTTAATAATGTAACCTAAAAATCCTTTAGTGGAAATTACTTTATCTTATATATAAAAAAATACGTTTTCACAATTTTCTGTTATTTCTTTTATCAAAAAGTTATCATTTTCAAATAATAAACTCTAACAAAATTTCCAAAAGCTTTTCTTTTCATAATTTTCGAATATATATATTAAAATATTCTAGACAATTATATGCATTATGTTATTCCATTAATATTAAAAAAACATCTTTATTATTCTTTATAATATTTAGCTTTCTAAAATAGCTTTTTGTACAATAGGGAATTATATTCTTATTACAAAACTTATTATTTCAATGATATTTAGTCTATTTAATCCAAGTATAGGCTGTCCAATAGAATTTCTATTATTATCATTTTCCAATAATGTTTTTAAACTTTTCATATTATTTACCAATTATTTTATAAAAGGCATACTTTAGTATTATTCTAGCATATCCTGATAGTATTCTTCTTCTTCCGAATATCCATTTGTAAAGTTTTCTGCATTTTATGCATAATACTAACTTATACTTAATATTATTTATATACAACCTCTTTATACTTTTTCATTTTTTGATGATATTATTTATTTAAAAAACTCAGATTATGATGATTCAGAGCATATGATAACTAACATTTCTGTACCATCAATTATTGAATAATATTTTTACACAATTTAGCTTAAAAAATAGCATTGATAGTATATTTGTTAATCGTTTTTATTATAGTAGAAATTTTTTATTATTTTCTCAATAAATTTTTATTTTGTCTCTGTATATTTTAATAATGCCTCTTAGTTTTAGTAATTTACTCTGTTTATTTCGATTAAAAATGTTTGCTGGATTATATCATCTTTTTATATTTTATTATTTATTTATTTATTATTTTTTTACATATTGATTAGTTATCTATTTTCTCGAATAATAAATCTAAAATTTATTCTGTATTAGTAAATATGAAATCAATAGTATCTAAAAAATGCAAATTTAATAAATTTTATACGACTATTTACCAATATCCTGCTAAAATATCAATTAATTACTTTTCTTTTAAAAAATCAAATAATTATATCAAGCCTTTCCTGTTGTTTTATATGAAATAATCATATATATAATATTATTTTAATTCAAATATTTTTGCGGCCACTTATGGATACTTATATGATAATTCCTAATTTTGAGGATTTTCTGATTCTTTTATTATTAAGCTTATTAATTATGAAACTATTTCTTACTGATTTTATATAAAAAATAATATTAATTCTTATGTTTAATATTTTATTTCATATATTAATTATTCAGATTGACTTAATAGCTTAAAAAGCTTTTCCTTAATTGAAAGATCTTATTAGTTTTCTTCTAAAATTTTTTGTATTATGTTTATTTCTTTCTAATGATAATAAGTCATTTTTTTATTATCTTTTATTTTATTTATTGAAAATTATTAATTAATTTTTAATTTCTTTTATTTATTATATAATATGAATGGTTTAGAAAAAATGTATAATATTTTATTTTTATAAAGTAAATATTATTGAATTTTAAATATATTTTATGTTATTTTTTATCAATTAGAATATTATCTAATTTTCAATATAATTTACGCCTAAATATATGGTATTATTTCAAATATATAATTATATAATTAGCAATTAAAGTATAATGTAATTTTTGTATATATAATTATATGTATATAAGAATGAATGAGAAAGATTACTAATTAAAACATATTAGAACTCGAATTAATGTGCAATTTTTCAAGTTGTTATATATTCTGCCTACTAGTTATGTTACACTATTTATTTTAATAATACTTATTAAAGATAAAACGAAACTGTTTTAATTTCGAACTTTTTTCTAATAAATTTTTTAAAAGAATCCAACTTTTTTATAAAATTGTATAAAACTTGCAAAAAAAAGTCGTTATTTTGAAAAAAAACATTTTAACTTTGTACAGTAGAATTTCTGTTTAGAGTAAATATTAATTATTTTATTATATTATTAAAAAATATTTTTTTTGTAAAAAATATATTATAATTCTAATTAATAATATTATATTATAAACATGTTTTTCATATTTATAAATTTTAATTTGTAACATATTTAATTTAAAATCTTTAAAAAAAAATATTTAGTTTTTTTTGAAGGACTTGAAATATCTATAGAAAAATTCGAAATATTAATTTTTATCTCTAATATTTTTGTTTAAACATAAATTTTTATATTTAATATTTTAAATTACCAAATTTTAATAATCAATATTATGTTTAAAAAAACAAAAAAATATATATAAATTATTACGAATTTTGATTAATTCTATTTATTTTAATAGTATAAAAAGTTATTATCTTCAATATTTTTATTTATATTTTAGATTATTTAGTTTTTTTTGTATTTATATTTATTTGTTTGTTTTAAATTTATTTTTATTTGTTTTATTTGAAAAAATTACCATTATATTATATCACAAATAAATATAATAAAACTAATATTTAATTTAATAAAATATTGAATGAGTAAGTAACGTTTATAGGATATGAATATAAACTAAATTTTCTATATTTTTTAAATTTATTAATTATTTATTATTTTAAATATAATTTTTATTTATATTAACTAAAATAAAGCTGATATCTATTTCTTTTTATTCTTATATTTTTATAAAGCAAGCAATATATTTATATATAATTTACATAAAATGTGTTTAATATATAAAATAATGATTACTTTAAATTATTTAATTTTATTATATATATATTTAGTAAAATAAAAAATACTCTTTGAATAATTAATAAAAAAATATATATAATTAATATAAATATTATTAAATTTAACAAATTTAACATAATTTTTAAAAAAATTAATAAAGCTATAGACTTATAAGTATAAAATTTTTCGTTTATTAAATTATTAAAATATAAATTATTATTTTTTCTTATTTAAATAAAATATTATATTTAATTTTTTTTTTTAATATAATTATTTTTTTATATTATTACTTTGCTTAAGATAATAATTTTTAAAGTCTGATATTTATTCTTTAATTAAATATTAAAAATAATAAAATATATATAAATTTCTACAATTTTTAAGTGTTATTTATTGATTTTAAGCCTGTTCAAATAAAAAATTTATAAATCTTTTATTTTACTATTTAATAGATATATAAGAATATAATCTTAAAATAAGTCTTTAGAGAGTACTTTAAATAAAATCTTATATTATCTTATTTTAAAATTATTATCATTAAATATTTACCAATCTTCAATAATGTCATTTTTATTTCTAATATAAGATATTTTTTATCAATTTAATAAATTATTTTTAATTATTGAAATTTGAAATTAAAAAGATAATTTTTTATTAAAAATGATTATGAGAAGTGATTAATTTAAAATATTTTAAAAAATTTTCATAATATTTTTAAAAATATTTCGAAGCATGCTTCACATATATTTATTTTTTTAATTTTCTCCCTTTATTTATGAAAATTCATTAAAATTTCGAATTTTTTTGTTGTTTTCTTTTTTTAAGAAATATTAGAATCTATATTTTTTATTGTTATTATTCAATTGAAAATGGAGCAATTTATTAAAAATTAAATTGATTATCTTGATTAAAAAAAATATTAGACCCATTAATATTATTATATTAATTATTTTTAAAATTGATATTGTTAAAATTAAAAACTAATAATTTATTATATAATATATAAAATTTAAATGTTTTTTAGATTCATTAAATATTAACATTTGAAAAAAATCATAACTTTTTTTATTTTTTGGATTTGAAACTATTCTGTGAATTACATTAAAAAAAATTAAAATTATGTTTCTTAAATTTATTAATATAAAAAAAGTAATAATTTATTTTTATATTTAAAAGAAATATTATTAAAATATTATATATTAAATAAACTATTTTTCTTTTAAAAAAATAAAATTAAAACTTAATTTTTTTTTTTTTTTTAAAAAAATTATAAATAAAAAAAATATAATAAAATAAAAATATTTTAATTAATATTTTTTTTTTTTTTTTTTCATTAAATAATTTAAGAAGCAGAAAGTCCTTAAAAAACAACTTTAATAAGTTTTTTTATGGAATCTTTTCTATATTCAATATGTTTAAGTGAAGGAATAAATTCGGTAAAAGTTTATTCTTCATCCTCATCATTATATTCTTAGATTTTTTTTAATTAATTAGAAAGTACAGGATCGAAAATATAAATAACAAGTAAACTTTTGATTGCATCTTTTTGAATTTTTTTGGTACTTCTACATTCAATAACTCCTTCTTCGATAACATCAAAAATATAATTGAGAATCCTACAAATAACTCTTATTTTTTCTATAAAAATAACATCATTTTCAACAAAAATTTCTTTAAAACATGTATGAAAATTAATATTTTCGATAATATTTCTTCTAACTTATTTTAAATAGAGCAAACTTTAGTCTTTCTCATTTAATTTAGAATCAATATATAAATCAATTTATTAATTTTGGGAATTTTTTTAAATAATATTTAGAAGTTAAATAAGCAAATGTACATCTTTGTTAAAAAGAGAATGAAAATAAAAGTTTTGGAAATTTTCTTTTAAAAAAAGTATTCCATTTCTAGAAAATTCGCATACTTCTTGTATTGCACATTCGAAAATTTCATCCGAATCAAGTATATTTTCTGAAATAAAACCTTTTATTTTTTCCTTTAAATAATTTTTATCAACTCCTTGTTGTAAATGTAAGAAATTAATTATCAATTATTGAGTTTTGAAAAATGCTTATTATCTATATATTGATTTAGATTCATAACTTTTTAAATTTACTTACCAATTTTCATTTACATTTAAATAACAAAGATCATTTTCTAACACTTATAAGAGAAAAGCTAAATCGCTACTCATATAAATCTTAAAATCATCATAATCTTGTGAGTCTTTTCTCCATCGAGTACAAATTTGATCACATAAACTATCACCACCTCCTAGAAGAATCATGAATTGTAAACCTAATAACATTTCATCATAAACTTTTCCTTTAGGAGTGTAAAAGAAATTTTTTAATTTATTATAAGAAAATATCATTTAATTAGATTGGGAAGAAGTTTTTTCTAACATTGATTAAAAAAGCTCTTTCATAAATACATATTCATAAAGAATTGAAGTGAAATTTTTTATAACAAGTTTTCTTTCTTGTTCATCATAAAAAGACATTAATTCCTTAAAGTGATTTTCTAAATTTTTTTGATGAGGAATTTCTTAAATACTTAAAATTAGGAAAATTAAAATAGGTTACTAATAGAAAGATTAGTTTCTAATTATTAAAATCCTTTCATTTTATCATCTCTTTTTATTTTATGTAAATATCTTATTTCTTAAATATATTTATCGCATACATATTTTATTATAGTTCGATTTTCGGTAATCAAAATACATAAAACTTATTATATTTAACTAGCATATTTTTATCTAAAGTATATTTAATCTAAATTGTTTGTAACCCAATATACTAAATCGACAATATTTTAATTATTTAAAACAACAGTATTTTTAGTTTCACAAAAAGTTAATGTTTTTAATAAACTTTCAATTATTTCTTCTAAATTGGAAGTTAAAAGTTTTGTAGAAATCTAATTATTTTCTTTTTATTATTATTGAAGATTATGTTATAAAGTAAATTATATATTATTATTATTCGAACTTTATAATATTCCTATTATTATTTCAAATAGGCAATTAATTATTTTTTCTATTTTTATTAAATTTTCACTTTTCTGTATTATTTCACACATATTTTCCAATATTCTAAAAATATAACCTTCCTAAATCATTAATAAGCAGACTTTATATGAAATTTTATTTAATTGTTTATATAAAGGAGTAGGGAAAACAACTTCATTTGAATAATTATTACTAAAGCTTCCATTAATAATACCGCTAAAGCTATTATTTATATTAGAAGTATTTTATATATTTTATATAATTTCTTCTTTCTAATTTTCCCAATTTTAAATAAAGTATATATTCTTTGCTAAACAAATTTAAACGAAATGATAAAAGTCTTTATCATTTTATACTAAAATTTCTAGTATTTCTGCCAACTTTTATTAAGAAGACATTGAAGTTAATTTTCCATATTTAATAAGTAGTTCAAAGTAATTTGTTTCGAATTACTGTACCTATTATTAAGGTAAATTGTATTTATAATCATTTTTTAAATGAAAAAGATCACTGATAATCATATTGCTTAACATTTTGCTTGATAATTATTTCATTATTACGTTTTCATTGCTTTCTTTTAACTAAAAAAGCAAAGAATCAAACAAGATTTAATACATATAATCAATTTAAATAAGATATTAATTTAAATTTTTTAATTTTATTCTGTCTTATATAAGTTTTATTAAATTCTAGACATAAAATTGGTAAAAATATTAATATCTTTTGAAAAATTCATTTTAAATATTAATATTATTTTATAATTTCGTTAAAAATATATCTTTCCTGTAATTTGAATATAAATAGTTATTACAGTTATTATTAAATTTTTGTTAAAAATATTCAAATTTATATGTCTCATTTTTCATTATTAGATTATTTTCATATTAATCACTCATTTATTAAAATAATGTCAATATTATTTTTTCTTGTGTTAATCGTAATTTCATTTTTATATACCAAATTGATAATCCTATTAATCCTGCTCCAATTGCACTTAGACTTGCTTTTGCACTAAAGGAAATCCATTTTTAATCTTATTTTAATGTTTAAAACATTTCTTTTTTTAAAAAAAATATATTTTTACTTATTTAAATATTTTATATTCTTTTAATATTTTTTTTGTTTTCAAAATTTTTTGTATTGAATTTTGATTTTGATTTTTTATTTTGTTTAAATTTATTATTATTTTTGTTTATATTTGATTATTTATATTATTTTATTTTAAAATATATAATTTGATAAATATATAATAAAGTAAAATAAAAATTTATTATAATAATAAAAAGCATAATCTATAATATCAAAAAATTATTGATTTAATATATATATATAATATTTATTTTTATTATATTCAAGATCATTTTCAATAATTACTTTAATCAATTTTAAGGTTAATCTGCTTAGCCAAATTTTCAATTTCTTCAAGGACAAATATCATATTTTCTTTATTAGATCCAAATAATTACAAAATAAAATTTGAAGTTTATTCATCCGTTTATCCAGCATTAATTTCAGCTACATGGAATTTCATTTTATATTATTAACAAATATCCAATATTTTATTAATTGCATTTGTATCGAATAAATGTCCTTCTATTTTAAGAGATTAGAAACTAATAACTCTTTCTCCTAACTTTTAGCTTTTCATAAGATTTTCTTATTTCAAAACCTCTTCATTAGCTTTTCTTAATTTATGAATATATCTATATTTATAAGTAAGTTCACCTTAATGAGTAATAACTGCTTTTTTTATGCAATCTTCGAGTCCACTTTACTCTAAAGGTTTATCAATATCACTTTAGGCAATATTTTATATCCAATTTAGCAATTAACTCGAAAAATGGCAACTGGCATCATACGGAAGTTCGCAAGGCAAAAAGTCAAGAGCTAGATATAATATACCATTTTTCCTATAAAATAGATCATCGTGAATTTTCTTAGATATTGGTTCATAAACATAAAATGGCATATCAGGTGTAGTAAATTTTTTTAAAAATTCAATTGATCCTTCAAAATCGCATGAAACATCTGAAACTCCAAGCAATCTACTCTATCCTTATTCAGCTAATTCTTTAATATCTTAGTCCGATATAAGCCTAGGATATTTTCTTTCCCAGTACATATTATTGAAAATGCAAGATATATAGGGAAGATATTTCTGGGCGAATTTCTACACATAATTATGGGGGTTTTCATAATAATCTTTCTTATTAAAGTTTTCTTTTTCATAAATATGTTCTGCCATATGCTGAGCTTCTATTTGGCACACATAAATATGACAAGCATGTTAAGGATTGTCCTAATTTTATACTAAAGCTTCCAAATCATCTGGATTTACTTTTATTATTGGAAAATTTTCTAATACTTCCCATGCTCCTTTTGCACATCTGCCAGTCCCAGTGACTGCAAAAATGAGAGGTCTTAAATCATAAGGAATTTCTTAATCTTATAATTGTTTTCCAACCATTTTTAATTATAAGTTAGCTTATTTTAGATTAAAATATTTGTAAGAAAGACTTATATTTAAAAAAGCAGTAGAAAGTTATTTTGTAATCAAAAACTAGCCAAACCCACTTAAAAAATCTATGGCCCCTGCGATTCCTGCAAATCTTCCAAAAGCAATTAATCTATTATTATGCTCATCTGTAATTTTTTCATAGTCAATTAAACGAATGTGCTTTTCTAAAATCTTGTCTAATGTAGGCATGTTTTAGTGTTAGGCTTTTATTGTATGAGAAAAAAACATATATGTTTTATGATCTAGTAATTTCTCAATAGGTACCTCTTTTACTCCTACTATTAAAACACATGGAGATAGATCTTCACTTATTGTTGCTCCACTCTTTTCATATTCTTTGTTAGAGAATATGCGCTTGTTACATGGTTATACTATAAATCTTATATGGGGGTTCATTGATTAAATTTATTTTACGTGATCTGGTATAATAGCTACTCTACGTTCCCAATGGCTTTTATCTTCACGACGAATACCAATGTAGATTATTTAATTATTATTTTAAGACATTTTTTTTTTATTATTATTATAATTATTTTTAATTAATTTTCTTTGGTTTTATAATTATTATATTATATAATTTAAATTAATTACTTATAAATATTTTTTTTTAATTTCTTTGAGTAATATTAAGATAATATATTAATTTCTTTAACTTTATGGTATAATTTAAATATTTTAAAACTAATTTTTTTACATAATTTTATATATATTTTAATTTATAATTACGTCTTAAATATCTATATATATATTATTAGTTGGCTTTTAAAATAAAAAATTATATTTATAACAAAATTGAATAAGATAAATAAAATTAATAATATTAAATTAGTCAAAACAAATGAATTACATAAAATGATAAAATAGAAATATAAAAAATATTAAAAAAATATAAAAACAGTAAAAAAATACAAATGAAAAAACACAACAAATAAAAAATTACAAATAAGTAAAAAAACATAATCAAGTAAAAAAAAAATATAAATAAATATTTATTTTTTCATAAAAATATTTTGAAATTTTTTCACCAGTTACATTTTAAACAAATTTTATGATTGAAAAATTATTTTTATAATTTCTTCATAAATTTTTTATTACTTTTAAAGTTTATTTTTGTAGTGGATGGCATCAATGTTTTTTTTGTAAAAATTAAATTAAATAAAGTTTATTTTATTAATAAATATAATGAATTCCGTGTCTCAAATCCATATAATCCATACTGTTGTATATTTTTATATTATTAAAATAAATTTTATAAATTAAAAAATAAATGAATAATTTTTTTTGTTTTATTTTTTTTAATATTTCGTTATATATATTTTTTAAAATTCTAATATACTTTTATAACTTCTTTAAATTAATTCTGCTAATAGCATAGTAATATCTTGTTTTTCATTTATTATTTTAAAAATTCCTATATATACATTAATGAATTTTACACTTATGAGAATTTTCTTTATAAAACTTTTATAATAATATATTGATAAACTAACATTAATCATAAAAATTCTTCGTGATTAGTTGCATTTATTCCAGAACCGAAATATCTTTAATTATTTATTATTATATGCATATATTCCAGAACCGAAATATCTTTAATTACATCCAAAATTCATCTTATTATTAAAATAATTTTATTAATGACTTTATCAAAAATTGATAAACACAAACAATACGATTAATATTTTTGTTAATATCAAATAAATAAGTCGTTAGACAGACTTTATTGTAATTCTCCTGCTTTAATTTTATTCTTCAAATAGTTTTTAATAAAATTATTATTCTGAGCAAGATATTTGGACTATAGATTAAAATGATTGTCTGTTAAACTATGCAAACAAATAAATATTAATTTAATACAATAATAGAATATTTATTCTCTTGCCCTATTATGAGTTATGTTTGATATAGATTCTTAATATACAAAATTATGAATAATACTTTAAAACTGAATGAATTAAATTATTTCAATCTATAAAATAGGATATTTTATTTAAAGCATTAAGTATATTGATAAATAAAATATCCTTAAGTAAATTTTTAAAGATTAATAAACCAAATTCATTTGCTGATTCCCATAAATATTATTATTACAGAAAAACTCCCAATATTAAAAAATTATACCTATATGTTTTCATGTATAAAATTACTTATTAAAAATCATGAGAAAAACAAAATATAATGATTTTAATTTATAAAATTATATATCTATTATATTTTTATTTTAAATTTTATTTTATATATAAATTATATATTCAGAAATAAATTACTTTAATATTTATAAATTGATAATAAATTCATATTTTTTTTCTGATATCTTTATTTTTTTTAAAAAAAGTCGATTCATTAATAAATAATTTTTAAAAAATTTTAATTTTTGTTTATAAATATATTAAAAAAAATATCTTCAAATAGTATATATATATATAATAATAATAAATATATATAATTACAAAAAAAGATGGAGAAATGATGTGAATTTAATATATTGAAGAAATTATATTAATTAAATAAAATAAAAATATTTATATATCTACTATAACAATAAACTAATTAAAAATTATATTTTTTATTATATCAAACAAATTATTGAATGAAAAAAAAATCTTGATTTATAAAAAATAAATGAAATTTTAATATCTTATCAAAAATAAATATTAAAATCTTAAAACGAAGTTTTCTTTTTAATAAATTCATATAAAAAAATAAATATTTTATATTTTAAGATAAATAAAATTTTTAGTATATAAAATAATTTGCATTACTTTTAAATAGATTATTTAAAAAGTTGATTTTTCATATAATATATTTTGTTTATTTAATCTAATTTAGTATTAATCAAAATAAAAGAAAAAATTAAAAAAAATGTATATTAATAAATTAAACAATAAAACAAATTGAATTTAAAATTGTATTTAAAAAAACATAAAAATAAAATAATTTAAGAAAAAATGATAAATTATATTAAAATAAAATATTATTGTAAGCATATTATAATAATTTATTATTTCATTATAAATATTATAATTATTTAGGAAAAATATATAAATACAATTTGTTATAAAAATTATTGCTAAACTATTAAAAAATATAAAGCCTAATCGATTTTTATTTATTTATAATAAAATTAAACTTTCGCATTAAACAATTGTTTTCATTTTTTAAAAAATTAATTATATTAAACTAATTATTAATTCATCCATAATATGCCATTAATTCATTAATTATCTATAAGCATTTATAATAAAATATTATTTTTTATATATAATTTTTACAAATTAAAAAAATAATGATATATTATTTAAATATATATGAATCTAATGATTTTATATAAACTGCAAAAAAATAAAAACTATAATCATCAATGATTATAGAAAATATAACAAATCATATATAATTTCAATATTTTAAACATAAATAGTATATAATTATAGTTATATAATGTGAGAACAAATGGCGAAATAGTACTTAGACAAGGGTATTTTTAAGATGCTGCAAGAAATAAATAACCTTAAAAACATATCTGTTTAACGTATATGCAATTTTCTTTAAACGTTAACATCATATGCAGGAAAATAATTTTTTCAATCCTAGTGCATGTTTTATGAAAAATAGATTTAATAAGACGCCACTTTTAGAATTAAGATTAATATAGGTATATACAAAATTATTTAAATTTATTACTTGGATTTATAAATTACTAATATAAGTTAAAGATAAGTGTGATAAATCTCAGATTACTTGATTAAATTTGAAAATGATGATTTAATGTAATATTTTATAGAAGTATTAAAATGTTATACACTTGAATATATTAAATATTTTTTATTCATTAAATAATTTATAAAATTTTAAATTAATAAAATAAAAATATAAAATAATTATAATATATATATATGTATATATATATATATATATATATATTTTATATTTATAAAAATATATAATATATTTTTTGTTGTTCTTTGACCATTTCATATTAATAATTTCAAGATATATTTTTTAATTCATCAAGTATTTTATTAATTTATATTATTTTGATTTTTTTTATATATTTTTTAATTTATTTCAAAAATATAATTAAAAAATAAAAATGTATATTAAATTTATAGAATAAAATATATTTTTAATTTATTTGTTTTTAATTATATTAAATTATTTTATTATTTCTTTTGTTGATATTTTACATTAATTTTTATTGTTTTTTCTTAAATATAATAATATTATATCTTTTTTTTATAAGATATTTAATTTTAAAAGATTTTATTATTTTTGATATTT
>NW_004086359.1:0-122302 GCF_000220395.1 Ichthyophthirius multifiliis | reverse complement strand
ATATATATATATATTTATTTGAAATTTATATATATATATATATATATATATATATTTAAACATTTATATATGCATTTATTAATGTTTATATTTTTTTAAAATATATATAGTTTTTTTTTATAAATAAAATTAAAAAAAATATACTAAAATATACATGTCTATGAATAATAAATATATATAATTAAATAAAAAAATAAATTTTTTTTATAAAATAAAATTAATATATTTACATAGAAAAAATAAAAAAAAAAAAATTATTAAAATATTAATATATTTAACATTAAAAAAAATATTAAAATCCATTTATGGATATTTATATTTAAACAAATAAAATTTTATATATATACAATTATTATAAATATATTTTTTATAATTATATATTTATTTATTTAAAATATAAATAAAAAATAATAAATATAAAAAAAAAAATTAAATTTAATTAATTATAAATATTTATAAATATTTATATATATATAATATTATATATATATTAAATTTTTGAGTTTAAAATTTCAATTAAATAATTAATAAAATAATTTAATTACATAAAATTTAAAAAAATAAACTATAAATTATATTTTAATAAATTAATAAAAAAGGTTACTAATATTATTATATATTTATTTGTTAATTTTTTATTTTTTTAAAAATATTCATAATTTTACTAATTCAAATAATATCTTTGTAGAAAAAAATATATAATATAATTATAATATTTTATTAAATTTAATCTTTTCAATATAAAATATAAATTTAAAATAAAAATCAATAAATAACAATTAAAAATTACTTAGATGTAAAAAATTAGATCTATTAATTTTTGGCCTTTCCATACTAAAAATGTTATAGGGTAAAGCTTATTTTTAAGTTAAAAATATTTTCTTTGTATAAAAGCTATTCTTTCTATTTACGTTATTGCTTGTTTTATTATTCATTAAATAGTATCAATAGATTGGAAAATATTCTAATTATTTTTTATAACAATATGGGGATTTTATGCAACTTTTGCATATATTATGCTAAGTTTTATTCATAATTTATTAAACTTTAAACAGAAAAAAAATATTAGTCAAAATTTCGGTTTATTTGGAAAAATAATTCATGTGTTATTCGAAATTTCATTTTCAGTACAGCTTACAGTTACATTATTATATTGGGCAGTAGTATTTCCCTAAGAATAAAAAGATATATTTGAAATTTTAATAACTGCTTAATATCATGGAGGAATGCTTATTATTTTATGGATTGATAATATTTTTAATAACATAAAATTCTACAAAATTCATTTGGTTTTTTTATCTATTTTCATTACTGCATATTTAATTACTAATTGTATATATAGTGTTACTTAAAACGTTGAAGTTTATCCAGGTCTGAATTGGAAAACATTAAAAAGTTATGCTATGATACTTGGGGCTACAGCAATTGCTTTTTTGCATTTTTTTATTGGCCATTACTATTATAGTTATAAGTTAGCAAAATATAATAAAAATTAAGAGGTTGATAAATAAAGAATTACTTCATAATTAGATGAAGAAAATATAGAAAAATATATTATTGATGAAAAAGATTATGTAGAAGAAAAATCATCAACAGTAAACTAGGTTAATTAATAAGTAAAAAATTATAGATGAATAATTTATATGGAAATCATATATAAACAATAGCATTTATATACATAAATTAAAATATATTGTAAAAATATAAAAAAAAGTATAAATATATATCATAACATGTATATTTAATTAAAAAAATATAGGATATATTAAAATTTTTATATTATGTTAGTTTTAATAATTATTATATATATTTTATTTATTTTTTAAATATATTATTAATTTTATTCTTTTTATTAAATTTTATTTTATTTAATTTAATTTATATTTATATATTTAATTTAAAAATTTTCGCTATATTTAAATTTATACATTTAAAAAATATTAATTATTAATTATTAATTAATAATTAAATATATAAATATAACTATAAAAACTATAAATCTAAATTTATATTTTTTTATTCTAAATAAAAAAAAGAAATTATTCATTTTTCTTGTTATTGATTGAGTTTTATAAAAAAAATATAGAAAAAATAAAAATTAATATATTAAACAAAAAAAACGAGAATTATTTTAAAAATTAATAATTTTTATTTTTTTAGATATCTTTTTTTTTAATCATATTAAAAAAATAAATAAAAATAAATTATATGAAAGAGATTTCACTATATTTCTCAAACATAAAATTAAAACATTTAATTTACTTCTTCATATTTAGAATAATAAATTCAGTATAATAAATAAAGAGTATATATTTATATAAAAAAAAATATTTTATTAAAAAATAAAGTTCTTATTAAATACATATTATGTTCCTGATGAATACTGGCAATCGTTAGAAGTAGCTCATAAAGAAGTATTTGGTTATGGATATTTAAGTTGGGAATGGAAAGTTTAAGATCCAATAAGGACTCCATTACATATGTTAATATTTGCTTTTCTTTATAAATTTTTAAAAATAACAGGTTTAGATTATCCATTATTAATAGTTTATTTACCAAGATTATTATCTGCTTTTATAGCTTCACTTCATGATTTTTATTTACTCAAACTTGCTTAAATACATTTTGGTAAAATATATGTAGTCCCTGTGATGATTTTTAATTTTACTAATTGGTTTTCTTTATTTGCTTATCCTCGTTTAATCATAAATAGTTTAGAATCTACTTTATTTATTATAAGCCTTTATTATTACAAATTATCTTTTTAAATTTCTAATATTAAATATGATTATATTTCACGTTTATTAGTAATTGTAAATTTTATAATGAGACCTACATCTATTATTCCTTTTGTCTTTATTTGGGTATTAATTATTATTAGATAAATAATATTACATATTCATATTGTCTTTTTTTTTAAAAAAAAAAAAATCAATCAAAAAATAAAAAAGGTTATTAGCTAATTGATTTTTAATTATAATAATAATTTTCTTGAAATTACAAATGATTTTTTGTAATTTGTTATAAATATGAAAAAAAAAAAATTATTTTATATTAGAAAATTATTAGTCAATGGCCTTTTTTTATGTTAATTAGATTTTTAAAAAAATAAAAATAATAATATAAAAAAATCATATATAATTTTTATTAATTTATTTTAAATATTAAATAAAAAAAGCCTTTCAAATTGTTTACTATGTATGGAGATATGAGAAAAAAAATAAAATATTTTTTTTTGAATGTATAAACTTTATTATTGATGTTAACATTTTCAATTATTTTTGATATTTTATATTTCTAAAAATTTACATGGACAGTATTAAACTTCTTCATAGTAAAAAACAAATAATTAAATAAACGTTATAAAATAATATTAATATAAAATAATAGTTTAATGTAGTTAAAAACTTTAGTATAATATATGGAACACATGATAAATTATGGTATTTTACAGTATGTATTCCTCATTTCTTTTTAGCTAATCTTCCTTTTTTATTATTTGGCATATTTATAATATTTTCTTAAAAGTTAAAGTCAAAGATATCTGAATCATAAGATATTTTATATGGAACAATTTTTTATATAATTTTTATCAGTATGATAGCCCATAAAGAAAACAGATTTATATTAAACGGTTTATCTATTTTAATACTTTATGCTGCATATGGATATTAAAATATGACTTCTAAGAAATTATAAAAGCTTATTTTATTATTAGGTATTCTTTCCAATATTATACTATTTATTTTCATGGGTTTTTACTTTTAGTAAGGTTCTTTTTCTATTTTTTCAGAATTGAGAAACAGAATTTAAAACGTTGATTCAGTTTATTTTTTCACAGAATGTCATTCTACGCCTTTATATTCGTTCTTGCACAAAAATATTCCTATGGATTTCCCAGATTGCAGTCCTGAAAATAGACTATAAGAAATTTCAGACTCTCTTTTATTATTTAAAGATCCTTATAATTTTATTAATAATGCTCTTTCCCTTTTTAATTATAGTCATATAGTTTTACTAAACACTTTCACTAATTTAGAAAACATTCAAGAGCTTTTAAGTTAAAAAGGTTATTAAAAAATCAAAGAAATATTTCATTCACCTTTTATGGAGAGTCCTATAGGAGATTTATCTAATGTTTATTTTGTATTATATGAGAATAATAATAAATAAATTTGAAAAGTATACTTTATTAAAAATATAATATTTATTAAATAAATATTAATTTTTTTTATTTTTTAATAATAATAATTAACAAAAAGATAAATTAATTAATAAAGTTCTATTTAGATAGTTATTAGAAAAAATTAATTTATATATATTTATCTTTTAAAAAATAGTAATTTTATTTACATATATTTATAATTAAATATTTTCATCTATAAAATAATACAAAATCTTAAAAAATAATACAGTAAGTTTATAAATATTAAAAAAATTAAAACATAAATATCAATAAAATATTATAAAAAGAAATATATTTTTTATAATATAAAAATTGTTAAGTAAAAAATAATTATTAATTTTTTTAAACATTTTTTAAAAAAAAAAATGGATAGCAAAACAAAAATCCTAGAAAACAATTTTAAAATAACATAAACCATATAAACTCGTCGAAAATAATTATCTCATCCAAACGCATTATAATTAGATAACTAATATCTCGAAAAATAACCCTAAAAAGAACTCTAAAAATAGTCCGAAAAATAATTTTAAAAATAAAGCTAAAAATAACAATAACAACAACAATAACCACAAATCCCTTAATTCCAATTTAGAATAAAAGATCGCAAATTAAGTAATAATTCAATATTTTAATAATGCTTAGAAAACCCAAAAATAATAAAAATACAAAAACCTTCATAAACATATAGAGCAACAAAACTGGATTTTTTCTCAAAAAAAACTCCGTCCTAACCATTATCATCACGTGAATCTAAAAGCGAACAAAGTAATTTAATAAGGCTTTTGAATTTTTCAACTCCAAATAATATTATTCCTTCTCCACAAACAGAATTTAAAGCTTTTTAAAACACCACACTTAAAAATGAAAATGAACTATAAGATTAATTATTAAAAGAATATGATAAAATAATGAACTAGAATCCTGAATCAATATAAAAAAATATTCTTTTTGCACTCCAAAGTGTTTTTTAAAATCAACCTACGTAATAAAAAATACCATAGTCTTTGTTTGAAATGCTTATTTCATTTAAAAAAAAAGAAAAAAATCAACCTGATAACCATTTAAAATTAAATTAGTGGACTTATGAATAACTGAATTAAATATTAGCTAATAAATTATAATAATATTCTTTAAAAAATAAATAAATTCATGATCTTTTTACTTTTTCTATTAGTTAATCAATTCGTATTTTATGTAATGAAAATAAAGAAAAAATAAATTTAGTATTGTCAATATTAATATGCTTTTTAAAGTCTTCAAGAGAATATAGTTAATAGAACTAAACAGAGATATATAACGAAAAAATTGCTTCTTTAGAAAACGAAAAAAGTAAACTGTAGTAATAATTGTCAAATTTAATTAATTCATAATCTAAATATGAATAATAAAATAAAGAAGCATAAAACCAAAATACAAAATTAAAAAAAATAAACGAAATTACAAAATTCGAATTATTAAAAATGCAAAAAGAAAATAAAAAATTATAAGATTATTTAATAAATTTAAAATATAAAAATAATAATATAAATAATTCAAATAATAAAAGTTTTGATGCATCACCGCTTTAAATATCTTTTAATAATGTTTTGAATACTGCTTTAACTCCTGATAATATTAAAAAATAAAAAAAAAAATTAAATAATTAATCTTTTATATAATAAGTAATGATAAAGCATGATTACTTAGATAATGAAGGTATTATATAAATTAATTAAGAAACATAAACAACATAAAATGATAAAATATTTAAAAAATATAAAAGTGTAAAAATTTAAAGCGAATTAAGCGGATTATAATATTAAAAATATGATAAAATATTGTCTTCAAAATCAAAATTAGATGAAATTCTAACAGAAATAAAATTAAAAGCAGACATATTAAATTTAAACTAAGGAAATTTTGCAGAAGATAATATAAATAATATAGATTTATTCTCATCAGATTCATTTAATTCATCAATTAATAATTAAATAAATAATAACTATATAAATTTATAAAAAATTAATAGTTATAATAGTAATAATAGTAATAAAAATATTAATGATAATATTAATAATAATAATAATAATAATAATAATAATAATAATAATAATAATAAATTAGAAAAGCCAATTTTGACTGATATTTTTAAAGGACTTCCATATAATAAAATTAAAAATAAACCTACTTAAAATGCAATTGAGAAATTCATTGAAAATATAAGCGCTATTTTCGCTATATTGTTAGATAAAAAAGAAAAAATTAATAAGAATAATAAGATAATATTTAATCAAAAAATCTGAAATAAATAATACAACATTCAATTAAAAAAGAAGAATTAAAAGAAATACTATAAATGAATGAAATAAAAGAAGTTGATGAATAATAAGAAATAGACACTCCTTAAGTACTATATATATATATATATATATATATATATATATATATATATATCTATTTTAATATAATTTTTTTCAAGATACGAAGATCTTCTAAAGTATATATTAAAAATAATAAAAAAAAATTTAAATTAGCTACTTAAATTTTCGATAAAGAAAAATAATAATAATTATTAAAAAATTAAATCTAATAAACTATTTATAATAATATTATTTTCAAACTTTAAAGAGATAATTCTCCATATCTATTTTCATAATAATAGAGTTTAACTTAAATTGAAGAATTACAGTAAAGTCGTCATTCTTCGATCTAAAAAAATGTTTAAACTTAGCCAAATATACAAAATATCAGCTAGCCTACATCTCCTTCCAAAAACACAAAAGAAGATAATATTAACACTAATTCACTTAACTCTTTAGAATAAGATGATTCACATACCCAATACAATGATTAAAAGGATATTTTAAAAAATCAAATTATAATTTTTATCTAATTATACAATCTGGAAATAGAAAAAGTAATAAATTTAAAATTTTCATTGGAAGAATTAATTAAGCTACTAAGGGAAATGTATTAATTATGTAAAAGAATGTTTCTTCATATAAAAAGAACTTAAAAAAACACACATAAGTCAGTAATTGAATAATTTATTTAATCTCTAACTTCTATAAAATGGAAACTTCCGAAAGAGTTCGACATGTAATTTTTTGAAAAAGACATTTTAAAATAAGAAGATAATACTTTAAAGAAAAATATTGGAAATAATAATATATAAAAATAATAATATAATTCTAAAAAGTTAATGATTAAATACTTATAACATATTTAAAAAAATTAACCATTTAAAAAACTTACTATTTAAGATAAAAATCTACATACAGGAATTATTTTAATTAAAAAAATTAAAGAAAGTCCTTCAATTAAAAAATTTAATTGTTATCTTCCATTAAAAACAACAATTAAATATATTTAAAATTTATACGATGAAAGAGTTAGGATGATAAGAGAGAATAGACTTCCTAAAGACTAAGAAATGAGTATTTTTTCATTTAATAAGTTTTTGTAAATATTTGGCTTTAAGAATGTTGCTGAAAGCAAATTTCTTTAGTTTTTACTTTCTGTTTTGAATTATTAATAAATATTTAGGGTTAATAGTTTTGGGAAGTTAATTGGGATTTATAGAGATTTTTCATTAAATTATAATATTGATTAAGTTTAAAAATATTTTTAAGCTTATTAGTATATTATTAATGTTTCTAATTTAGGCCCTACATAATCTTGTTATTCAGAAACTGATTCAATACTTTTTGTAAAAAAAAAAAAAAAAAAAATTATAAAATAAATAAAACTAAAAGGTTTCAATAATAAAAATATTAGATTATATAAAAGTATAATTAGAAAAAATATTTCCGAACGAAGATATATTAGAACTCCGTTAATATGTAGAATAGTCAAAAGAAATAGACATGAAATCCTCTAGTAAAGTCCAAGTAATAGATTTTGATATGTTTATGTCTAAAGTATTATAAAAATACAAAATGATATTATAGAGAACATAATAACATGTCAAAAGTGCCTTTTTCGCAGCAGATTTAGACAATAATGAAAAAATAAACTTGAACGAATTTTTAACTTTATATAGGTTTTTGATGCCTTAGTAATTTAAGCTTTTAAAATAAATATAAATGTTTGATGAGCATGCTGATATATTAACTGAAACAGAAAAAAACATTTCCTTTGATAAATTTACAGCTTTGTGTATTGAATATTCTCTTTTTTCTACATAAATATAGTATTAATATATTGGAATAATTTCCGAAAATCAAATAAATGATAAATTTACATAAATCAAATAAAATTGGGAAACATCATAAAAACTTGTTATTTAAAAAATTTAATAGTTAAAACCTTTTGTAACATAAGAATCGTATAAAAGCTGGCTTCATATATTCAAAGTATTAGAATATAAAATTTGCTAATCAAAGCTAGACGAAAAAAATACTCCTTTATCAATTTTGATTGCATTTAAAATATTAAATGATGAATTAGATCGATTAATTGGAGAAGAAGAAAAAAATATTAATGATTTCGATGATAGTGAAATAGATATTTTTGATTATGAAAGTGTTAATAATGATGAAAATAATTAAAAAGTCAATAGTGATTTGGATGAAGAAGAAGATTTGAATGAAATTTAAAATTTATTGATTAATTTCAATTAGTAAAGTTGTACATAAATTAATTTTTATAATTAAAAAAATTGAACTACTATTTTTATTGCTTTATTTTTATTTTTGTTTTTTATATATTTTTATAAATTAATATTTATCTTAAATTTATTTATTATTAGGAAATTAAAAAAAAAAAACATTTAATTTATTATATTTTTTCTATTCTTTTTTCGTGTTCAATATTTTTATCCACCAGGGAAATATCCTTATTCGTATTCGATTCCACGAATATAGTCTAAAATATATAATTAAAAATAAAACTTTAACAAATATATTTTTTACAATTATCATTGTTAATATAAACGTCAGTTTGTAATTCATGTTCATCTGGATATTAGTCTTTTTTTGCTTATGCAATTGAAGAATCAATAACTTCTTTAACTTATTCATCAATATTCTTTAAAAAATAGAAAGAAAATTAATTTAAAAAAAAATAATAATAAAATAAAAATACTTCTAACTCTTCTTCAGTAGCAAGTTTATGCTCTAAAATAGTATTTTTAATCAACAAAATGCAATCGTGCTTTTATCTTTATTCTTTCACTTCATCTAATGTTCTATAAGTATTTCCAGAATCAGACATAGAATGACCATGATATCTGTAAGTTTTACATTCAATAAATAAAGGTCCATGTTCGATTGCATATTGTTTAGCCCATTTGAATCCTTCTTTTACATGGAAATAACTGTTTCCATTAATCTATACAAAAAGAATAAAAAAATTTACAAAAAAATAAATAAAAAAATTACTCTGATTCCAGGAATTTTATCACCTCTAGTATAAAAATCAGTATTATGAGAGCCTTTACTAACACAAGTACCCATAGCATAAAGATTATTTTCACAAACAAATAAACAAGGTAATTTCCATAAAGCGGCCATATTAGCAGCTTCAAATAGTTATCCTTAATTTGCAGCACCATCTCCATACATAGTAATTGCAACATTCTTCATTCCTTAATATTTAAGAGCGAAAGCTAATCCTGCACCCATAGGAACCTTTTTTTTTATTTTTATAAAATATAAAAATATTTTTTACCTTATAAAAAATAAAATATATTATTTACCTATGCTCCGACAATGCCATGACCTCCGTAAAAGTTAGTTTTTTTTCTATAAAAATGCATAGAGCCACCTTTTCCTCCTGTTGAACCTGTCTTTTTAGCCATCAATTCAGCAATAATTTAATGAGGAGTATCTCCCCTTGTATAAGCATGAGCATGACATCTATAAGCAGTTATTAAAGGATCATCAAAATTACAAGCAGCCTCAATTCCAGTTATTATTGCTTCCTTTTTTTTATTAATTATTAATTATTTATTTTTTATTTATATTTTATTTTACTTAACCGTCATAAAGATGGCAAAAACCTCTAATTTCTCTTTCTTTGTAAAGCTTATCACATGCTATTTCGATTTTACGTATAGATTACATATCCTTGTATAATTTCAAAAGCTCATCTTTTGAGACTTCGCTGTGTGTAGGAAGGCTTGGTTTATCTAATCTATAAAGATCATAAGGAGGCTTTTTTATTTAAATATATTAAGATAATATTAATTTGTTGATGATTTTTATATTTTAATGATTTTTTTATTTTATATTTTGTAAAATTATTATATTTTATGTTATGTTTAAAATATCTAATTATTATTTTAGAGGAATTTTGTATTAATATAAATTATTACTATTGCTATCTTGATAGAAGAAAAGTGTTTTTAGATAAGTCCATATAAATATTTTTATTAAAAATGTGGGAATACTTTTGAAATCATTTATTTATATATATATATATATATTATTTTTCTTGATTTTAATTTATATTTATTTTTTTAAATAAAAAAAATATTTATTATTATTATATTTTTTAATATAAATAAAAAAAAAATATATATGATTTTTAATTTTGCTTTTTTTATAAATTTTTTATTTTTAAATCTATTTTTTTTAAAATGAAAAAACAATTAAAATATTCTCATTTTTTATTTTTATAATTAATATATTTTTAAAGTTTAAACTATTTTTTTAAATTTAATTTTTAATTTAAAAATTGATTTTAAAATAAAATATTTTTTAATATTTATTTATAATATTAACAAATATAGTTTTTTCCTTTTTTTTTAAAAAAAAAAAACAGTAAATAGAAAATATTTATATTTTTAATAATTTTATAACTTTAATAAACAATCCTTTTTTTTTTTTTTAATTTTTTATATATATTTTTAAAAAATAATAAAAAGCAAAAATCAAATAAAAATAATTTAATACATTATTATAAGCATAGTAAACATAATAGTGAACAATCTTCTTATAAAAATATTAAAAAAGTAAACATAATAAAATAAAAAAATAAATAAAATAAAAAAAGCAGATATGAATTAATAAATAAAGCCACCATAATAATATAAACATTCTTATTAGAAAGAAAAAAAAGTAATTTTTTATAAAAAAGTCGTGTTAAAATTGTAAATTTTGTGAAAAAGAAACAACTTAAATATAATTTTTACTAAAAAATATACATAATAATTATTACGATGCTTTTAATTTTTACTTTGCTAATCCTATAAACGAAATATTAATAAATTGTTAGACATCTAAAGTTATATATTTTAAGGACTGTTAATTTTATTATGATGACAGTGAATATTTAAAAAGATATTACTAAAAAAATGAAACAAGTTCACATCTAAAGATTCTAACAAATTTTTTAAATAAATAAAGTAATTTAATAATGCCTAATACATTAATAACAAATTGTTCTAAAATAATGTTCAATTATAAATATAAGTAAGAATTATTAAAATAATAACAAACTTAATAAAAAAATTTAAATTTTAATAATAATTATAATTATAAAATATAAAACTCAATGAAAATATTATAAAGTAAATATATAAAATTTATAAATATATTTTTTTTTTTTTCTTTAATAAAAATTTAGCTCCACATTAATAAACATATGAATAAAGTAAACAAATAATATAAGATTTTGAATAATCTAAAAATCTTTTAAATTTAATCTTATTTGAAAAAGAAAATCCTCCAAATTTAAATTCTTTTATTGAAAATATGGTTAATAATAATAATAAAACCCAGTTTGATTTTAACGATTCAGAACGCTTTTTATTAAATTCATTAATTCTTGAAAGTGAAATGAAACTAAAGCCTTAATAAAAGGAAAAAAATTAAGAAAAAACATAAGATATGTAATAATTTATAATATAGTAAATTTAAAATACATATAAATGCCTGACTGACCGAAATCATTAAAATGAAACTTCTAAAAATAAAAAAAATGAAAAAAATAATTTTAAATAATATATATCTCCATAAAATGATAAAAAACCTTAGAAAAAACATATTGGAACAAAATTAGACCTTGAAAGTATATTAAAGCAATATAAAAAAAAACTATAATTCCACAAAAAGACAATAATATTTAAAAAATAATTATAAAGAAATAAGAAAAACCTCTTACAAATAAATAAACAGAAACCTAATAGTCTAATATGAATACACCTAGAGATTATATGTGTTTTATAAAAGTTAATAATACTGAAATTGGAGAAACTAAAGAAAACTAAAAGAGTATTAATAACATAAAAAACAATCGAACATAATTAAATAAAGAGAACAACAAATGCTTATTATAATAAATAGAAATTAAAACTTAGAGAACAAGTGCTTCTAATAATAATAATTAAAAGCAATAAATATTAAAAGTATCAATAGAAAAAAATAATTAGCAATAATAGTAATCTTTAAATAGCCCTCTAAAGATATATAAAAGTGAAAGACTTTCGTAAAATATTAAAAAAGTAAAAATATAATATAGAATGAATTAAAAATAACAAAAACAAGAGCCAATCAAAACTTACCTCAAACTAAATAAAATAAAATGAAATAATAATATAATAAAAAAAGCTCTTTTTTAAGCAATAAAGATCATGCTAAGACCAATACTAATAATATTCAACATTTATAAATTCTAAATCTTTTCATAAAAACACTTGCCATAATAAAATAATAAAAAACGTTTTTGATTATTATTAAAAGCTTAATCGAATTTGCAATGAAAAAAACAAATAACTCCAAAATAAATATCTATAAATATTCCTCCTTCTCCCCAAAAGCAAAATTTATTTAATTAATATGAAATAGAAAAACATTAAAATAATACATCTTATTTAAAAACTACATAAACTACAAATAGCACATATTAAGAAAATAAAGAAAATAAGTAAATTAAAATTAGATAATTAAGTAATAATTATATTAATGTGAATAATGAAAACATAAATACTATGAATAATATTGAAAAATAATAAATTAATAATAAGTCATTAGAAACTAATAAAAATATTAAATTATCTTAAAACAATAATAATTTCAGCAATATTATAACACTTAAAAAAACATAAAAAATATAATAATCTAATGGATTTTATTCATAAAGATCTATGTAATCAAAACAAATAAAAGGCCAAAAAAAATAAGGGGAATAATAAAAAAAGAGGTAAAGTATTAAAAAAAAAATGATAATAGATAAGCGAATAATGTAGAAAATAATATAAAATATTAAAAAAAAGATTCTTAAAAAGTAGTAATTCTATGATTTCAATTTAAAAATAATTAAATAATGATAGTATTATATAAAAAAGAAAAAAGAAGATAATGAAAAAATATATTAATTTAAGCTCTTTTAAATAATAAATGAACAAAAAAAATTAAATTAATATTTTTTAAATAAAAAAATTATATTTATAATAAAAAAAATATTTGATAAATGTATTTATAAATAAAATAATATATAAAAAATTTTAGATGTATTAGTTTAAAAAATATAATTTATTTTTTAAAATATTACATTTTTAATAATATTTTATTTTATTGTCCAATTTTTATATTAAAAATTAGATAAAAATTATTATATATAAAATTTAAAATTTTCTTTAAATTGATTTTTTTAAAAAATAAATAATGAAAATAAAAAAAATAATAAAAATTTAATTAAATTATGTTTTTTTTTTAAAATATATATATATATATATATATATATATATATATAATTATTATATATATTTTTTATATTTATAATATACTTATAAGTTATATAATATATTTTTTTAAATATTAAATTTTTTTTATTGTATAAAATATTAATTAGAATGCTTAAAATAATTATAATTAAAATATAAAAAAAAAATAAAGATTTAAAAATAAAAATTTTTAACTTAGTTTATTTTAAAAATATTAGTATTTCTTTAATCATCTATACTTTTTTCATTCTCCAATACATTTTACTTTAAATAAACTAAACCAATGATCATCTTTTTTTTCTTTTCTTATGCTTATTATAATTTAGTTATCCTTTATTAAAATCTTTGATTTATCAGCATCAAGTTTATATTATGTTCTTGGAACAGAGAATTATAGATTTTTTCCATTAAATTAATTAATTTTTAATTCAAAACTAGATTCAAAAAATCTACAATTGATTAAATTTTTATCATGTAAGTGTATTTTAGGAATATCCAATTATACTCTTTTATATAATTTAGTATTTATTAAAATTATCTTATAATATAATTAAGTTTTTTTTATTTTATTACCTTATCGTCCATTCTCCAAATTCATAGAATGAAAAATTTTTAATAGATTCATAGTAAATTTTTTTTTTTCATTTTTAGATATTGCTAATGGTTTAGGTGTATCTTTTTAAAAAATAAGTATAAATATGCATATTATTTTATTTTATTTACTATAAACTATATAAATATCACTTTTTTCAGAAAAATAATTTGTAAAAAGCATATTTAAATTTTAAATAGGTTTAGCACTTTTTTATAAAAAAATATTTAAAATAATTATTAAAATTCTTATTTAATTATTTAATAATAATCTTACTTTTCATTTTTTAATATTTAAATATATTAAGGATTTAAATCAGGTCTATATTAATGAATATCATTAATAAAATGAGATAATGTATAATCATTTTCCAATTCATTCTATGAAATTTCATGTATATATGTATTAAATTCTTCTTATTATTGTTAATTATTCTTTAAATGAATATAAACTTTCATTTTTTTAGATTAATTAGTTTTAGTAAATAACTTTTATTATTATTATTATTATTAAAAATCATAAAAAAAAAATTTAAAAAATAATTTAAAATAAAAATATTTATAATTAATATATTTTCTAGAACATTATTTTTAATTATCTTTTTAAAATATTTATCTTAATTTAACAACTCTAAAATAAATTTAGTAAAAAAAAAATAAAAAATAAAAAAAAATATTAAAAATAAAAATTTATTAAAAAATTCAATTTATAATAAATATATAATTAAAATAAAAAAATATAATTAATTAAAAATAAATAAATAAAATTATTAAAATAATTTTAGAAGAATAATATAAAAAATAAATAAAAAAATATGTATAAGACTAATAATTTAATATCTCAATAAACAGAATTACAGTAAGCAAAATCTTTTATATAAAATAATTCAAGTAAAAAAGGACCATAACATGTATTTAATTTACTAAAAGCTTAAAAAGATCGTATATAAATGTAAACGAAACTATAAGCATTATAAAGTCGAATTAAATTATTAGAAAATTAAGAAAAATAGAAAAAATCCTAATTTGTTACTACATAACGTAAATAATTTAAAATAATGACATCTAAAAATTTTCATACAGAAAAGCTTTAATTAAAATAATATACAAGATAAAATAGAGAATAAATTGAATAACAAAAATTAAAATAAAATTAAAATACAAGAATTACATAAATATAAAGTATTTAAAATTCAAGAAATCAAAGTAAGGAGAAAATAAAAAATGAAGTTTAATAATTAAAACTATAAAATGAATATTTAAAAAATTAAAAAGATAAAAGATGAATAAATTTTAACTTAGAATATAAACAAAAATTAAGAGATAAGAGATATGTAAAGAAATTTTAAAGAAAATTTATCTATTCATAAATCCAAATAAAAAAGCCAAATCAAATATTAATAAAAATTATTTATAGAATAGGAATTTGAAGATATAATAAATTATTAATAAATACTAAATGAACTTGAATATAAAGAATAATAAATGATTTTGAAATTATAAAATACATAAAATATATATAATAATGCTATAAAAGAATTAGAAAGGGCAAAAAGTTTATAAATTAACTAATCTTCAGATATAAAAAATAAATTAAAAAAACCAAACACTATTTCACCAAAATAAAGAAATCATTAATGTTAAGTTAATTAAAGTGAAAATAAAAATATATTTAAAACAGAATTAAATAATTTAGGAGAAAAATAAAAAAATGTATATAATAAGTAAAATTAATGATTTTATTTGTATATAGTTAAAAATTTAAAATTAAATTAATTTTAAATTAATTTTTTTGATGCATTAAAATATATTTAAAACAAAGAATTAATATATTCAAATTTAAATATAATATATATTTTTTATTTTAAATATTCTAAAAATTTTTTTCTTTTTTTTTATCTAAATAAAGTAAATATATTTTAATAAAAATATGCAAATTTTTCTATATGAAAAAAATATTATTATTAAAGATTTTTTTAAAAATTAACATTTTAATTTATAAAAACAATTAAAATTATGAAAATAATAATAATAATAATCACGAAAAAATAATAATTTTATTTCTAAATTAATTTATTTCGATATATTTTATCTTTAATCATTTTTTTTTTTTATTTTTTTTAATTTTTTTTGATTTTTTTATAGGACTAATTTATTCATCTTCTTAAAAAGTTTTTTTTTATTATTTTTTTTCCTTTTTAATTTCTAAAATATTGTCAATTTTATAATCTGATTCTATAATAAAACTTTCATCTTCATTATATTTACTTTAAGTGCTATTATTTCTTTTTAAATTTTTAAATTTCGAAAAGTTTAAATTATCTTCAATTATTTAACTGTTATTTACACTTACATTTTAACTTTTATAACCACTTTTTTTTAATAATTTATTTACTAAATTGGCCTTTAATTTTGAAAATTTTCTTTAACTTCTATTAACTGAATTATTATTCTTTTTATTTTTTATTTTTTTTATATAATTATATATAAAATATATTACAAATGATGTTTCATTTAAATTATGTTAAAACTAATTGTTTTACTATGTTTAGTTTTATATTAATTCTTCCGATTATTCTTATTATTCGAATTGCTATTATTCTTGCTATTATTATTGTTGTCCTTCTTTTTACTCTTCTTATTATACTGTGTATTAATTTAATAAGCTTTATTAATCAATTTCGTAAAAAAGATTGCTTGGAATTTGTTCTACTGAAATATCTAAATTGTCATTTATATTTTTATTTTCTTATTCATTATTTTGAACTATTTATTCTAATTATTCATATCCTTATTCTACACTTAATTGATTCTTTGTTTTCTTTTTTTATCAATTTATAATGTATCTTTTAACCTTTATTAATTTCTAATATTTTCTCTTTTTTATTCTAATATATTTATATATTTCTGTATTTTTTTATTTTTTAATAAATAGAAATTTTTTACTCCAATTTATACATAAATCATGCATTCCAATACAATTTAATAAATATTTATATTCTTAAACTTCTTTTAAAAATTCTTTTTACTTTATCTTTTTTGAATTATTTTATTTATTTATGTGAATTAAAATAATAATAATAGTAATATTAACTTCATCTAGCTATTTACTTTTGAATTATATTTTTTTTCTACCTCGATTATTATTTTTATCTATTATTTTACCTTTTTACATTTTGTTTAATTATTTTTGTTTAAACAAATTATTAATTATATTAAAAAAGGGTTAAAATTAATAATTTACAAATATTTTAATGATAAGAAAAATAAAATATTGAATTTTAAAATAATAAACATTAAAATATTACTTTTTAATATTATATTTTTAAAAATATGAATAAAAAAATCAATAATCTTTATTTTTTCGACTTTTTTATTTTTTATTTTTTTTTAAAAAAAAAGTATCAGATATAAATATTTAAAATAATATAAACATATTATAAAACAAATAAAAAATTAGAAAGTATTTAATAATATAAAAAATAAAATATATTTTTGATTCTTATTAAATACTAAATATTAATAATAAACAAATTAAATATACTAATAAATTAAAAAATTTATAATTTAATATATTAATTTTTTTTAATATTATTAAAATATTAAAAATTTATATATTATATATTCTTATTCATTTTTTTTCTATAATCAGTTTTACATATAAATATTTTAATTTTAAATAGACATACTATATATTAAACTAAATTTTTTAATAAATAAATTATTATTATTATATTCTATAAGTATATTTTTAACAATCATATTCTAATTTCAATTATTTTTAATATAAATAATATTCTCTTTAATTTTAATCAATTTAAATTTAATAATACTTTGAGAAAAATTGTATTAAATAAATAAATTATAATTTCTAATATATGAATAAAAGTTAAATTATTAATTAAATTTATAAGTTCTTAATACAAATCAATATTTATATTGTTTATTTATTATAATAAATCTGAAAAATTTTTATTACTTATTTTAAATTAGAAATTATAATTAAATGATTATTTTCATAAATATTATATTTAATCTAATTCTAATTTTATTTTTATAATTTATAATTAATCTTTCAAACTTCATATTAATTTAAAACTTGTGTTTGAATAAATAAAACTTAATTTTTATTTATTATTTCTCATAAGTTTAATTCAATAGAAATATAAGATAAATATTTATTTTAGATAAAGAAAAAAAATATAAAGAAAAGTTTTTCGTATTTATAGTAAAGATTAATAAATTAAATTATAAAAAAAAAAAAATTATAAAACTGATATTGTTATAAATAAATTATTCAATTAGATATGTTATTAAATGCTGAGTAAAAAAACTAAAAAAATTATAAAATGATAAATGATTAAAATTAATACAATTATTATAATAATTATTATTGTTAAATATAATTATTTTTATTATTAATATTATTATTATTATTATTATTATTATTATTATTATTATTATTATTATTATTATTATTATTTATATTATATATATTATATATATATATATTTTTTTTATATATAATTAACAATTTACATATTTTTTAAAATATAAATTGTTTATATAAATCATTAATTTAATATTAAGTTATAAAAAATTTATGAATTTAAAATATATATATTTTTATATTATTAAATAAAATTAAATAATTCAATAAAATAATTTTAATATTAATAATAAAATAAAATAAAATAAAAAATTTTTATATGGGAAATAACTAAATTTCTTAAGAATAATAATCAAAATAAGATATAAATTAATAAATATCTGAAATTCCATCTGTTCCTTATTTACTGTAACATGAGTAAATTCCAAATTTTTAAAATTTGTAAAATCTGAATTTATAAGATTTCGAATACTTAGGATATAAAGATAATGATGACGGTTATGGAGAAATAAAAGTATATAAATTATAAAATTAATATATTTAGAGCGAACAAGATAATTGTTTATATTGTGTAAAGAGAAAAATATTCGATAACTAATAAGAATATTAAGAATTTATTAAAATACTTTAATAAAAATAATAAATATATCATCCTCGTTTAGCGAATATAATAAAATATAATAATTATATAAATCAAAATTTATGTTCTAATATACACAAACTAGATATTGTATATGAATATTTTAATAATAACTTAAAATTAGAAATGTTAGCCCGATATGAAGAAAATGCTTAATTTGAAGAAAATGTAAAAAAATAAAAAATTTAATAAAAAATTCAATAAAAAATAAATAGGAAATATATAATCTTATAGAACAAGTAACTTTGGTATTAATTCATTTATAAGAATATGGAATAAGTCATGGAAACATCGAACCAAAAACGATATTTGTTGACAACATGGGCAATTTTAAAATCACTGACATATAATTTTTAACAGGAGGATTATGCGGTTACAAAAAACATTTACTTCATATGGAAACAGAATGTTTTTTATCCCCTGAATTATTAATGAAGTTAAAAAAAAATGAGACAATAGATGATGAAAAAGAAGGAATAGATTATGAAAAAGCAGACATTTTTTCTTTAGGACTAATATGTTTAGGAATGTCTAATTTAACAAACGTAGACGTAGTTTATGATTATGATGCTTATAAAATAAAAGAAAATGTTTTATTGGATCTTCTTGAACAAACAAAAAATAATTATGGTGAATCCCTTTATTTCCTTTTAGCTTGTATGCTCAATTAATACGAAAATAGGATAAATTTTACAGGTATACTTCAGCTTTTAATATAAATAAGATAAGGGAATTTCAAAATAGAAGACTACGAATAAAAAAAACTTGAAAATGAAATGTTTAACTCGGACTAAAAAATCATAGAAGCATTAAATAATAAACTTTTTTACAGCTAACATGTTCAAAATAATAACAATTCTTAAGGTATATAAGAATTTATACCTAGTACTTAATAAAAAAATAATATTTTAGAATATGATACAGATAATTTCGAAAATATAAAAAGAGTTGGAAATTTAAATAATAATCATTCTAGTTGTAATAATCATTAAATTAATAACAATAATATTTCAAATAGTAATTAAAATGATCAAAGTAATCATTCGAATGGGACAAATAAATAAAATACACCTACTTATGTTGAATATTAAAATAATTTCGAAGTTTAATAACCAAAATAATAATCTGTTCCTTCATAAAACTAAGTAAATTCTATGAATTAAATTTAATATTCTTCCAGGTTTATATCAAATAAATCTTCCTTTTAATAAAATTCGAAAGTTTAATTCTAATTTATTTCCAACAGAAATACCTTAAATGACAATTAGCATACTTTATAAGACAGTAACAATAATATTAGTGGATATTCACATAGAAAATATAAAGAAGCAATTGATTTAGACTAATAACCTTTAAAATTATTCTATGATAATCTTTTGACTGATGAAATTTATGTACCTTCTAGTAATAAATTTTAATAAAGTTATAATTCTTAGGAATAATGGCACTTGAAATCTAGTTTTTCAGAAAGTCCTTCCAAAAAATATAATTAATAGACTAATGTTCAAATTTAAAATTCCAATAATTAAAGCAAAAGTATATATTAATTATAATCTAATAAAAGTTAAAAATCATTAAAAGGTAAATTATAGTAAATTCCAATTAGTAAATAATAAGGAAAAGTTTACAAAAAATGGCAAATTTGAAGTTTTTATTAATAAATAATTTTACTATATTTGCCATATTATTAATCTTTTATTATTTTTAATAAAATATATTTATTAAAATTTAAATTAATAATGGCCTTTTTATGTTTTTTTATAAAAAAATAAACAGAAACGAGTATTATTTAGAATTTTTATATACACTTTATATATAAAAAAATTTATTATTATTAGATAAAAAATAATTATTTTATGTTTTTTAAATAATTTTACTCATTATTTTTAACTTATTTTAATTTTGAAAATATCTTTAATTTATTGATTAACATTATTTATTTCTTAATCTAATTCTTGTTAAAATATTCTATTGTTCTATTTAATTTAATTTAGAATTCCATATTTATCTTCGATAAATGAAATCTAATTAACAATATTCATTGGTCCTTTGTTTCTCATACAAACATCATTAAATGATAATTATTTCAAGGTCTATAATGTTTATATAGAAGATTAGGAATTCAAGTTTTTATTTTAAATAATTTAAGAAACATTATTATATTCACGAACAATATTTTTTTTAAGGCTTTTATATTCTTTAAGTTAATCTTCAAGTAAATATTATTTAAGTTTTTATGTTAAAATTATAAGTTCATTTTAATATTAATAATTAACTTTTTAAAAATATGTTTATATTGAATAATTATTAAATATTTTAACTTTTACAAATATTAAACTTTGTAATTTATTCAAACTAAAGTCTTAAACAAAATCGCATTTTTAGGAATTTAAAATCAAATTTAATATACTATTATCATTATATATAAATTATTATAAAAATTTGATACTTTTTTATCTATTTTATTATTTTTTGATAATCTTTTATAATATATTAAAAAATTCCTTTATTTATTTTTAATATATAATTTTTTTTTATCTTCTTTCTAATTAAAAAAAGAATTCAATTGATGTTATTCATTAATATGAGATGATTAATATTAATTAAAAATAATTTATAATTTATTATTATTATTATTATTATTATTATTATTATTATTATTATTATTATTATTGTTATTGTTATTGTTATTGTTATTGTTATTGTTATTGTTATTGTTATTGTTATTGTTATTGTTATTGTTATTATTATTGTTATTGTTATTGTTATTGTTATTGTTATTGTTATTGTTATTGTTATTGTTATTGTTATTGTTATTGTTATTGTTATTGTTATTGTTATTGTTATTGTTATTGTTATTGTTATTGTTATTGTTATTGTTATTGTTATTGTTATTGTTATTGTTATTGTTATTGTTATTGTTATTGTTATTGTTATTGTTATTGTTATTGTTATTGTTATTGTTATTGTTATTGTTATTGTTATTGTTATTGTTATTGTTATTGTTATTGTTATTGTTATTGTTATTATTATTATTATTATTATTATTATTATTATTATTATTATTATTATTATTATTATATTATGAAAAAAAAATCCTTCCTTTTTCATTTCTTATATTGTTATTTATTAATTTTTTACTTTTTATTATTTTTATTTAAAATATATCTTATTCGCTTTTATTATCAATTTCTCTATTTAATATTTTGTTAAAATTTAATCTACATGCGCTTTATGTTTTATAACTAATTTTTCTTTTCAAACTTTAAAAACATTTTTTTGATGATAATTTTCTTTTATTATTTGATTATTCATCTTTCTAAATACTTTTAGAACTCATTTTTTTTTATATATTATCTTAAATTTTTGTTTAAAATAATTATTCACAAGAAAATTGTCTTTAATTATTTATAATTTTAAAATATCCTTAATTTTGTATTTATTAAACTTAAGGCAATTTTTATTCATTATTAACACTTTTATGTCTTTTAGTATTTTAGTTTCTATATCTATAATAATAAGAAGATGAATGTAATAATTCTTTTTTTTTTTATTGTTGTTTCTTAAGGAGATAATTGTACTATTTTTATACTATTTTGCATTTTTTTTATTATTTCTGATATATTTTAATTATTGAAAATTTTAATTGCAAAACATTTATTTTTTTATTCATTGATTTTAACTAGTTAATTTTAAAAATTGTTTTCATTCATTTTTATAATCATTTATAAAAATTTAATAAAATAAATTTATATTTTTTCAATATTAGAATCTTTAAACAAAAAAACTTTAAATATAATAATATTTTAAAAAAAAAAAATATTTAAATAAAAATAATTAATTTTATTAAAATAGACCATAAATATATTTAATTTATATATATATATATATATATATTTATTATAATTAAATTTTAATATATATTAATTTATCAGTATATAATTTTTCTCATTTAAAAAGAATATATTTTAATAATTAAAATATTATATCAAAATAATTATTATTTATAAACTTATATAGTATAATTTTTAAATACATTTTATAATAATTATTTTAAATTATTTAATTAGATAATTTAATATAAAACTGAAATTCAAAAATAATCAAAATTATAATTTCAATAATTTAAATTTAAATTAAAATTAATAATAATTTAATTATTATTAAATATAAATAAAAAAAAAAAAACAAAACAAAACATAATAATTAAAAAAAAATTATATAATTTTAGTTTTAACTATATATTTATTACATATTTTAAATATTATATTAAATATTTTATTATTTAATTATAGATAAATTATTAAAATGTAAAATAAATTAAATTTTTTAACCTATATATTCTATAAAATTCATATTTCTATATTTTAATTTTAATTGTTTAATATTGTGTTATTTACATTAATATTATTACTCGCTACATCATTTTATATTTTTTCAGAAACTCTTACTTCTTAATTATAATTATTTTAGTATTCAATTTATTTATCAAATAAAGATAAAGTAGAGCTTTTTGGGCTTTTTACATTATCAATATCTTAATAATCCATTTTAATAAATTAATTTAAATTTTTAAGTTCTGCATAAGCACTATTTACTTTTATTTTATTTCCTTAGCTTCTATTACTTACAAATAATTATTTGATAAATTAACTTTCATTTAAACTCTAATCTAAAGTTTTAAAATCTAATTTTAATTTTTAATCTAGTTTATTAAATATATCATCAATATTTTATTTAAATTATTTTTCATATTAAGATAATAGAACTTAAGATTCTTGCAAAAAAGAAATATCTTATAAATTTTGAATTGATTCTAATTATTCTGAATATTCGATGCATTATTTTATTTTAGGATTTATTATTTTATATTTCTTTTATTTTATTGCTTACTAAATTATTAATTTTCCCTGTTATTTCTAAGTTTACTTATATTTCTTTATTCACTGGTAAATCCTTTATTAAGTTTGATAATAATTAGCTTGAAGTACTTGAGTTTATACCATATAAAAGCAACTATTCAAAAACTATTTTTTTTTTTATATAATGAATAAATTATAAAGATATTTTTTTTTTATGATGGAAACTATAAAAATGTGTTAAATATATTAATATATAATAAATAAAAAAAAACTATATTAAACTATTACTTTGTTCTGAAATTTTTAATTCATTATCTTGGTTTATATTTTATTAATGAATAATGTATTACTCGTCTGTGATTATTTGCAATTTTATTATTTTTAAAGTATTATCATGAATTTATTGGTTTAAAATTATATCAAAATCTTTATCATTTTTAATAATAATGTCTTTATATTAATCCTTTTTTATTTTTAATTTTTTAATACATTTTATATTTATTAAAAATAAATATATTACTTTATATAAAAAGTAAATATTATTAAATCCTTTTAAGTCGAAGTTTTTTTCACAGAATTATTTTAACTTAAAAAATGTTATTTCATTTACTTTTACTCTTTTAAAATTATTTAAATATTGTAATTTAATCATTTTTTTTGCTTTTTTTTTTTTTTGTAAAAAATTAAATAATTGGTTAAGTTTTTATTTTGTTTAATATAATTCTTTTAAATATTATGTTTTTATTAATATTTATAGAGATTAATAATTAATTAATATATTAATTTTTATATTTAAGAAAAGAAAATTATGGATAAATTAAAAACTTAATTTAAATATTAGTTTTTCCTAAGCCAGAAATTATTAGTATAATAATTCTTTTGAATTATTTTAATATTTATTAATTTATAATAGCTTATAAAATCTAGATCAAATTTATTTAAATTAATTTTTTTTTTTTTTAACAAAATAATTTAAAAAACATAATTAAATTATATATAGAAAGAAAAATAGATTATTAAATTTGAATGTATAAGTTAAGTTTTTCTTTTATTAATTGAAACAATATTAAAAAATATACAAAAATTATAATTGTTAAAAATTTCTTTTTCTTTATTAATAAATATACTATTAAATTTCATAGTAATTTCTCTTTTATATTATAAACAAATCTAGATAATTTCCCCACCAAATTTTTAGCAAAATTAAAATATTCTTATACTTAGTTAGAATTTTATTTTTATTCTTGATAATTAATATTTGCTTCCATAACTAAATTACTTAAATTTTATTGTGTCTCCTCGTTTATTTCTATATCATTCATAATATATATTTAGCTATCTATAATTAAAAAAATTAATTATTATATTAATTTTAAAAGATTTAAATATAAATACTTTATTATTGTGTATAAAATCCAAATTTAGCTATTCTGTTTGAATTTAAAGGGATAATTTCTTCGCATTATATATCAGTATTCTTTTTATAAAAATAAAGTAAATTAATTTATTATTTTTATAAAAATTATGTTTACATTATAAACTACAAACAGAATTTATTATTCTTATTAATTTTTAATAATACTTTTTATATAAGCTTAATGCCAAATATTATTAAAATCCCTTACATCTATACTCATATTTATTTGAGGTGTTTCTACTCTATTTATTTAAAAAAAAAAAAAAAAAATTATAAATTAAATCATAAATAGAAATTTTATATATTGTCATATAATTTTAATTATTTATAAAATAATTTATATATATATACTTCATTAATTAGCTATATTTTTATATTTATAATTATCTAACTGTTAATTTAATATCAACTTAATTAAGGTCTATATATCTTTAAAAAAAAAAATATTCATATTAATTATAAATAAAATTAAATTAAAAAAATAATTAATAAAATTATAATATTACCTGAAAATTATGTTTTACAATAATAAATTTGAAAATAATTCTAAATTATGATTGATTTTTTTGCATATAGGACATCGCTAATTTTTATAAAAAAAATATATAAATAAAAAATAATTAATTCAATATTCTAAAATATATAGGGATTATTTTACATTTTATTTTTAAAAAACCTCAGTTAAACAAAACTCACAAAACGAATGCCCACACACAGTTTATACGCAATTTATTATAACATCCATACATATAGGACATTCAATTTATTTTTAGTTCATATATTATATGAATAAGTCTTAATTATAGACTTTATTAAATAATTAATATAATCGAAAAATTATTAATATTTTTACTTAATTATAATTTCTAATTCTTTATAATATTTTTATCATTATTTTAACTATCTTATTTATCTATGTTAATTTGCTTTTTTTGTTTTTTTATTCGTTTATTCTTTAAGAAATATTAAAGAAGCTTTGATTATGTTATTATATAACATTTTTCAAATTATGTTTTTTTAGCTTTTTTAGATTGTTTGCTTTAGGTTGTTTTCAAAAACATGTTTATATAAATCTTTTTATTTTTTTATATATTAATTTAAAAAAAAATAAATAAATAAATTTAAATTAGAAGTTAGAGAAACTAAAAATTAAGTATTAGCTAATTTCTATTATAAAAATTTTTTTTAAAGTTATTTTATAAATAATTTAAATATTAAAAACATATAAATATATTTAAATTTAAAATTTATAATAAAATATGTTTTAAACACTTTTTTATTTTAGACTATTTTTTTAGAATATCTTATCTATAAAATAAACATGAATTTATAAAATTTATATTAAATAATATTTTTATTTTTTATAGCAAATTTAAAATCTTTATTTAATATTTCTTTACACAATAAAAATCTTAATTGATGTAAAAAATATAAGTATTAAATTTTTAAATTTAAATTCATAAATAAAGAATCTTAAAAAAAAATATAATTATAATAAAAAAAATATTATTTTAATTAATAAAATTATAAAATTAATCAAAAAAACTTATTATTTTTAATATTTTTTTTAATAAATATAATAAGAAATATAATATTCATAATTTTAATTTATTAATTATATTCGAATCAAATTTATTTTGATTTATAATTTTTAGAATATTTTAAAATATTGTTAATAACATTTTTTCTTAAAATTTATTATTCATGTATTAATTTTAATTTTAATATTAAATTATTATTTTTAAAATCAAATACTCATATTTATTTATATTTTTTTAAAAAATTTAGAGAATATTTTTTAAAAACTAAAATAAATCAAATTTAGTTTCTCTTAATATTTATAAATAAATTTTTTGGAATTTTAGTATAATTACTGTGCAATTAATTGATAAAAAAAAAATTATTTTTAAAAACACGTTTTCCGTATTAAATGTGAGTTAAACATTTTTTTATGTTTAAGATAAAAATAATCATTAAAATTAGTAAAGAACAATTAAATTAAAAGTTATTTTCGAGAAAAAAAAAAAAATGAAAGAAAGAAAGAAAGAAAGAAAAAGAATAAATAGTATTAAAATAAAATTAGTAATAAAAAATATAAAAATTATTTTTTTTAAAAAAAAAAAAAAAGGAAAAAAAAAAAAAAAAAAAAAAATAGTAAATGAATAACTTTTATTATCACGATTTACAATCTGAAGTAAAAATAATAAAGCCTGACTCAATAAAAAAAGCTAAAGCGTTAGGATTAACATCATCTCGTTTTAAAAATTAAGAAATGAGTAATTCAACAAAATAAATAATATAAGATGCCAAGAAGCGTGATAGGACTTATATGGACTTAGATGAATGGGGAAAATCAAAATATTATTAAACTAATTGGTGTAAATTATTAAAGGAAAACTGTCCAGATTAAATAGAAAGAATAAACTTTTAACAAATTTCAACTGACTTTTTTATTTAAAATTATGAAAAATAAGCAAAACCATGTGTAATCACAAATACTACTAATCATTTAGAGGTAGAAAAATATTGGACTTTTGGCCAATTATATGAAAGGTATAAAGACGTCAAGTTTAAAATAGGAGAAGATGATAAAGGCAAAAAAATAAGGGTAGAATTAAAGTATTTCTTGGAATATTTAGTCCATAATACCGATGATTCTCCTTTATATATGTTCGAGTCTGCAATTGAAGATATAAAGGAGGCTAAAAAAATGATTGAAAAATATGAAGTCCCTAAATTTTTTAAAGAAGATATCTTTTAATACATCGGAGAGAAAAAAAGACCACCCTACAGATGGTTTTTAGTAGGTCCAGAAAGATCAGGAACAACAGTCCATATAGATCCTTTATGGACTTCCGCATGGAATACATCATTTTAAGGCTATAAAAGGTGGATTCTTTTTAAACCAGAAGTCCCAAAATTTATAGTTAAAGGTAAAAAATACATTCCAGAAGGCGAAGATGATGATGCTATTTAATATTTCACAAAAATACTTCCCTAACTAATCAAAGAAGAAGGACGTGAAAAATTAGGTTTTTTATTTTTTTAATAAAAAAATTTATACATACATTTTATAAATAGGGGTTATTGAGTTCATTCAAAATCCAGGGGAAACAGTTTTTATACCAGGTGGATGGTGGCATGCAGTTATTAATGTTACCGATACAATTGCTGTTACTCAAAATTTTATGAGTTCCAATAATTATACGGTTGTGTGGAGAAGCTTAAGGGAAGAAAGATAAAAATTGGCTTAATATGCAATTAAAAAATTCAAATAAAGAGTGCCTAAAATGTATGATAAAATCATAGAGTTAAATAGAAAAGATAACCATCTAATGTATTATGAAAAAAAGAAGTTAAGAAAAAAAAATATGAAGAAGATGAATAACTTTCTAAATATAATCCAGAGGAGCCTTTTGATATTACAGAAAAAAACCTAAATATTTAAGTAGTGATTATACCAGTAATTCTTCATCTTCTAGTAGTTCTAATAGTTCTTCTTATTATAATACATCTTCTGATTCTGAAAGAGAAAATTAAAAAGGAAAAAAAATCATAAATGAAATTTTTCAAATTATAAAAATATATCTTTTTTTATTTTATTTATTAATGATAAAATTAAAAAAATTATTTATGATATAAAAATATTTTATAATTAATTATAATTTAAAATAAAATAATATAATTAAAAAAAAGAAATAAAAATTTATAAAAATAATTAAAAAATATTAAAATTAAAAAAAAAAAAAATACTAAATATCAGAAAGTACAATAATATTCATATGTAAATATATTATTTTAAAATGCATACTTTTATAAAAAAAAAATCAAAAAATTAAATATTTTTTATTATTATATTAACAAATATAAATTTTTTTATTAAAGCGATAACTCTTTAAATATAAAAAAAACATAATTATTATCATTCAAGATATTAATTTAGATAGTTTGTCTAGTGATTATATATAATTATTTATAATTAAATTTACAAATTAAATATAATAAAAATATAATAATAATTTTTATTTCTTTATATATATATTTAATATTTGAGAATTTAAAGCTAAATAAATAGATTTCTATAATTATTATCAATAATATAATTATTAGATTATTTATTTATAAGAATAAAAATTAATAAAGATAATAGCTAAAAAAAGGGATTGCTTTTACATTTTAAATAAAAATGTATTTAATTATTAATACATAAAATAATAAATTACATATAATTTATGATTATTAAAAAATTCAGGATTTTTATAATAAAATATTTAAAAAAAATTATTTTATTATTAATAAATATATTAAAATTTTCATAAGAAATTAATTTTTGAAAATTTTATCAAAATATTAAAAAATATTACATTCAATTTTATAAAAATAACATATATAGAAGTAATGTAATTATTATTATTATTATTATTATTATTATTATTATTATTATTATTATTATTACTTATTTATTACTTTATTATTATTACTTTATTATTACTTTATTATTAATAATATTTTATATATTATTATATTAATAAAAAATATTATTATATTTATTTATTTATAATTTATTTAATTATTTTTTAATTATTTTTTTTAATTTTTTTTTTTTTTTTAATTTTATTTAATAAATATTATTATAACCTAATATTATATATTTTTTATTTTTATATTTTAATTTTTTTAATAATATAAATTTTATATTTTTTTTATTTTAAATAGTTTACACATTATATTTTAAATATGAATTATTCCATTAAATTTATTATTTATACTATAAATATTTTATTTATTTTATTAAAACTTTATTTTTACTATACTAAAGATTTAAATTTATGAAATATTTATAAAATTTAATATTAGAAATCTTATTTCGAATAATTTAAATTCTGATATTTTTATTATCATAAATGTTTATATATATATTGTTTAAATGATTTATTTATTTTTATTGAAAAAATGATAATAAAATTAATTCTATATTAATTATTTAATTTTTATTGTTAATAACTGACTATATTTATTATTAAATTAGGATAAATGAAATAGCTATAAAGAATTTAAATATATATATAATTTATTTATATAATCAATAAAAAAATAGCTGAAATTTGTAAATTTAATAAAATAATTATTTTATTTTATTAAATTTAATTATATAACATTTTTAATTTTATTTATCATTACTTATGTTCTTCATTTTCTTCATTTCCAATCTAAGCTATATGCCTAATACATGCCTAAAGTGTAATAATTAAATATCCTGAGATGCTATTTAAAGTTTCTTTAGTGACGAAATTTTCAATTATTTTACAATGAGTAAAAATATCATAAATTTAACTTTTAACCAATATATAACAATAAATACCAGTTAAATTATCAGCATCATAAATAATATCTTTTAAACTTAAATTAAATTATTAGTAGAATTCCCTTATACATTTATTAATTATTTCTTAAGATTAAATAATAATTTTTAATTTATGTACAGGGCTGTTTTAAAATTAGATTTATTTAAATAATTCATAAGCTTATTTATAAGGTTCAAAAACTACGCCTGGCTTTATATTTTAATTAAACTTTTCTAGAGTTTTTTCATTTAAACAATATTGATCTTAAATTCTCATTTACTAAGGTTAATAATTTTTTAATTTGTATTTTATATTTAAATAGAATTATTTTTATAAATCAATTTCTATTTAACAATGAGAAATATATATAATATCATAAACTTTTTTTTCTCTTAATATTAAAGCGACAATAAAATGGATTAAATTATCAATAGTTATTATTTATTCAGAATTTTCACATAAATCAACTAATTTGTCAATTTGATAATAAAATCTTAAACTTTCTAAAAACAAAATTATAAACTCTTTAAAACATTATACTAATTCAAATAATATTTCTGCTGTAAAAAATTGATATTTCGAATATTTCTCTACAAAATAATAAATAAAATTATCTTTAGATATTTACAAAGGGCTATTAAACATTAAATCTTTCAATATATGTTTTTCAATGATAAAAGTAATTATCTTATAATAAATAATTGATTTCGCTATTCCTTTATCTATAAATTATATTTATTCAGAAGGTACTAACAAAGTATTATTTTTAAGTTTATCTTAATGAAATTCACTAAAATTAACATTTTATATTAAAGAGAAATTAAGAGATTTATTTTTCATTGAAAATGATTAAAAACTTTTCTAAAGTTTATTTTTTTATTTTAAGAATAATTCATATCCTGTTAGAAGCTTTAAAAATTTTCTTTTATATCTTCTATTTCTTCATTTAATATTTCAGAATTTTATATTATTTACTTTATATGTTCTTGCATTTTCTTTTAATTGAATTCTTTACTTATTATTTTTTTGCAATTAAATACTACTTCTTATTATTATTTTTATATATTTTATTACTAACTATATCTATTTTTTTTCACAATTTACTTAAATATTTTTTTTTCAAAAAATTAACTTTTTCTAGAAATTATTCTCATATTTAAATTCCAATCTTTGATTATGCTTATTTATTTTCCTAGATTAAAACAATCATTACAATATTAGTCTTATTAGAATTTTTATATTTCCTTTTCAATTAATATATTATCATGTAATGTTTCTAAATCTTAATAATTTGCTATTTATTATTATTTACTTGTTATTTCAGAGAATCTAGTCATATCCTATATATCTATATGTGTAACTTACTCAATTATCTATTCAAATGTTTTTGAAAAGTTATGTTCATGGTTTTGATTTAAAATAAAGCTAGTCTTTTAATTACATATTAGTAATTAGTCAAAAAAGTCTTAATTTTAACTATTCTTTTTTATTATTTTTGATTTTTATTAACCCATTTTTTTAATTTAGTTTAAATGATTTATTTTTAATTTAATATATAAATAATTAGTATATATCAATTATGTAATTAAAATATATAATAAAATAATAATATTTAACTATTTTTAACAAATATTTTATATCCTTAATTTGATTGTATTGTATTTTATCTTTACTTGATTTTAGCTTCAAAAAAAATATTCACTAAATAAATATAAGCATAAATATATATATTAATAATTTTTGGAGATATAGAAATAAAAGATTATATTTAAAATAAATTATTATAATGGTATAATAATATAAATTTAAATAAATATTAAAAAATTTTGATATTTTTTAAATATATTGTTTAATGTATTATATTATTTTGTGAAGATTAAAATAACTCAGTAAAAATACAAAAATTTAAGAATAATATTTTAAATAATTTAATTATAAAAAATTTAATTGATATATTATAGAATGAATTAAAACATAAATAATACTGTATCATTAAAACTTAATTCTTGTTCGGGTTTTTTTAAAGGTTACAAATAAAAAAATACATTAAATTTTTAATTTTTTAACTATTAAAAAAAGGCGAATAAGATCTAGGTTTTAATAATAAAATATACAACTACTTATTTTGCTAACACTTGTGTTACAATTTTCATATCATTTCATAATACAGATCAGGAAATAAATTTTTAATATTAAGGAATAATTAAACCATTATATTTTTAAATAAAATATAAATTTTATATAAAAGTTAAAAATATATTTTAATAATTAAAATAAAAAATTAATATATATTATTTATTTATTATTTATATTTTATAATACATTTTTTATTAATATATTAATTGTTAGTTTATTCAAGTTTTTATTTAACAAATATATTTACTTAGTTTTTATTTAAGAGTTATTTAAATTTAAATATGTTTACAATTATTTAAAAATTAAAGATATTTTTTTGTCAATATATTATTAGATCTTTCATTTTTTTTTTTTATAATTGAATTTTCATTCAAATTTTATAATATAATACAATTATTTTTTTAAATAATCTTATAATTATATATATTTATTTTTCATAATATTTCTTCTTTTTAGATTATGTTTTAATATTGTAAAAAAAATGATTTCAATAATATTTGTGATTATAATTCAAAAAAAAGATTAATAAAAATTAAATAAAACTTAAATTAATTTTAATCAAAAATTTATTGATTAAAATATTTTTAAAAAATATAAAAGTATATATATAATTATTAATAAATAATATACAATTCATTATTTTCTAAAAAATCACAAAAACAAATTAAAAATTACAAGATAAAGTAAAAATTGTATCAGTTTATATATAAATTTAAAAAAATATATATAATAAATAAAAAATAGTTTATAATTAATAGATTTTAAATAAAAATGTATTAATATGTGATGTTTAATTAATTATTTTAAATATTATATATTTATTTAAAATAAAATAATTTTTTTAAAAAAAGAAGCTCTAAAAAAGATATAAAAAATATATAAAAATAAATAATATATTTATTATATTAAATAAATAAACAAATATATAATTTATTATTATTTTTTCTTAAAAAAAATATAAAAATAATATTAATGTTAAAAAAATTAAGAGATAGGGTTTTACTCATAAATTTAAATGGATAAATTAATGATAAAATGTTACAAAATATATTTTTAAATATAAAATATAGCTGTAACATTAAAAAAAATATTTACAAGGACATATAAATTACATAAAAACTTACAAATTAGTAGCTTTTATAATATATAATTAATTGCGGTTTGTATAAACTCAAACGGAGGTAAAATATATATTTATATTTTATAATTAAAAGAATTTTATAATAATAGGATCAATTGTTTAAGCGAAAAACATACAAAATGCATTAAAATCATTATCATAATAAACAGGGTTAATTAAATATAATTTATTTTTTATTATTTTAATAATATATTAAAATTTATGCATAAAAGTGCTCCTGTTTACACTTTTGCTGAAGACACTTGTTTAAATAGTGCAAATATTATTTTAACTGCTGGAAATAAGTGTTTTGCAAGTATTTTTTTTATATATTAAAAAAAGATTTAATAATTATTTTTATTTTTAATAAATTTAAAAATAAAATATAAAAAATATAAAATTGTTTAAAATGAAAAAAAAAAAAAAATATAAATATATTTTCGAATATTTATTAATAAATTAAATTAAAAAATAAATAATAAACTAAGGTTAATTTCTCTTATAGGAGATTTAGCCTATACATATTAAGGGTTAGGACTTTAAAAAATTTTGTAAGAAAACTAAATAGATTAATAATTTATGTTTTAAGGAAAAAATAAAGTAAAGATGAATCCTTTTTGTGATTTTAAAAATGAAGATGTAGAATGGATGAAAAAAATACTATTATAAAAGAACATAGTTTAAAAAAATTAATTATTTCTAATAGAGCTAATAAATTTTAATACTTGAAATTAAGTAATGAATAAATAAACTAAAATATTCTAGAAAAACAATCTTTTGATTCAAAGCATGCACTTTAATACGGGTATATATAAATTCAATAAATTTTAGGTATTTTTTTTTATAAAAAAAAAAGATACATTGATGGTATTTAAATATTTGAAGATTTAGCTAATGAAATGTATAGTGATGTGAAAATTCATGATGTTTCTCATACTTTTAATGATTAAGTTACCGATCATATTAGATAATACATTGGGATATAAATATCAAATAATTGAATTTATATAATTTATTTTGAAAAAAATAAAATAAACGAATATATAATAATAATGAAATAAATATAAAAAATTAATAGAATAAATATATTTTTTTTTCATAAAAAAAAATAAAAAAATTCAAGGGTTAAATTTAATAAATAAACTAAAAATTAAAATAAAATAAACAAAATGTCAAAAAATAAAAAAAATAAACGAGTCCATCCTGAAATAGAAGATCTAGAACATAAAAAACAATAACTGAAAATTCAATAATAAGCAAAATAAAAAAAATAACCACCATAATAAATACTTTAAAACAACTCAAATGATTAATCATCATCAGATGATACAGATGATGAATAAGTAAAACAAACAAAAAAAACGATAAAAAACGATTGAATAAATCTTAAACTATTTTTAAAAAAAATAAAAAATAAAAGATATTATCTAAAATAGGAAGGGTACCTTGGAAATGGTACGAAAATCATAAGCATATGGGCTATGATGCAGATTTAAAATAAGTATAAAAACTATCTTAAGGTAAAATTTATAAAGATTAAATTGTTAGTATTTTAAATAAAAAAAAAAGATGATAAGATAGAGGAGTTTATAAAAAAAGCTGAAAATCCTAACTGGTGGCGTATAATAAAAGACGAACTTAATTAAAAAGAAATAGTTTTAACAGATGAACAGTTAAATTTAATTGAAAGAATTAGAAAAGGAAAATTTGCATCAAAAACCATAGCTTAAACAGACGTAAAAAATTAATAAAATATAAATTAAAAAAAAAATAGTATTCAGTAGAATATGAATGGAATGATCCCTTTCCATTAAACTTTAACCCTCCAACAAAAAAGAATTTTATGCCCTCTAAAAACGAAAGAATTAAAATTAATAAATTCATGCAAGCAATATAATTTGGTAGAATAGACCTAACTAGATATCTTCCTTAACCTGAAAAAGTTGAATCTGAAGACGAGATTCCTTTATATGACGTATGGGAAAATGATAAACCTGATGAAATTTAAAAGAATCTTCCTCCAGCAATATCAGCCCCGAAATTAAAACTACCTGGACATAATGAATCATATAATCCACCAGAAGAATATTTAATGACTGAAGTAAAAACAAAAAAAAATAAAATAAAAAAACTAAAAAATAAATAGAAAGAAAAAAAAGAATGGTTGCAAACTCCTCCAGAAGAGCGTGAAATATCATTTATACCATAAAAATATGATTGTCTAAGACATATATCTTTTTATCATAATCTAATACAAGAAAGATTTGAAAGACAATTAGATTTGTATTTATGTCCCAGAATCCGTAAGAAAAAACTTGATATAGATCCTGAATCATTAGTACCAACACTTCCTAAGCCCAAAGAATTGCGTCCATATCCCACAACATTAAACATGTAATACAAGGGACATAAAAGTAGAGTTAGGGGTATTTCTATTAATTCAAATGGACAATATTTGGCTTCAGCAGAAGAAAAAGGATAAGTTTTTATATGGGAAGTATCCACAGGAAGAATTGTTTGGAAGCATTAGTTTGAAGGAATTTGCTATTCTATATAATTTTAGCCTTAATAAGATATGCTTATAATCGCTTGTGCCGAAAGTATATATCTATTTAATATAAAGAAAATCCTTCCTAGCAAAAAATACCAAGAAAACGAAGAGAGTATAGAAACTGCACAAAAAGAACATAAACTTGATATTGAACCTTAATTAAAGTGGGACTTCGAAGAATTAGGAAAAGATGACTTGAAAATAAAAATAACTTTCAATGACGAAATTAAATAAGTCTCCTTCCACGAAAAAGGTGATTATTTCTGCACAGTAGCCCCCAAAGCAAACAAAAGAAATGAGCAAATATTCATTCATGCAATTTCAAAAGGAAACTCAACTAAACCTTTCACCAAAAGTAAAGGAGATGTTGAAAAAGTATCTTTTCATCCTTCTAAGCCTATTATTTTTATTATGACTAAGAAACACGTTTTTGTCTTTAATTTATAAAAACAAGTAAACTTTTATATTATTTTATAATTTATCATTTTTTTAAGTAAACAATGAAAAAATTACTCACAGGAGCTTAATGGAATTCATGTATTGATGTTCATCCTTATGGAGATAATGTTATTGTAGGATCATTTGATAAAAAAGTTACTTGGTTTGATCTTGATTTAGGAAATACTCCTTATAAAAATCTTAAATATCATGAAAAAGGTGTTAGATAAGTAAGCTTTAGTAAAAAATATCCCTTAATGGCCTCCAGCTCTGATGATGGTTTTTTTTTTTAAAAAAAAATAAATATAAAGATCATATTTATTAATTTTTTTTTTCATAATTAAAATAAAGGTACAATTAATATTTTCCATGCAAAAGTTTACTCTGATTCTTTCGAAAATGCTCTTATTATTCCTTTGAAAGTATTAAAAGGACATAATATACATAACAGTTTAGGTGTACTCGATATTATTTTTCATCCTAATTAGCCTTGGATTTTTTCTGCAGGAGCAGATCATCGTATATTCTTATGGACATGAAAAAAAAAAAACGAGATATTTATTATTTTAAAAGTTTTATTTATTTTTTGTAAAAATTAAAGATATATTTTAATTTATCTTTTATACAAAAAAAAAATATATATATATGTATATGTATTTTCATTCTTCTTTATTTCTAATTTTATATTTTTATATTAAATAGAATTTAGGAATTAAAATATTAAAGCCTTTTACTTTATCATCACATTTATTAAATTCTATATTTTTAAAATCAAACAGTTTAAACAATTTTTTTTCATTTATTTTACATACTTATAATTAACACAACAAAAATTGGATATTCCTCTAAATAAACTTTATCAGTAATAATTTAAAAAAAATGCGACATAAAGCCTAATATATAATATACATTTTTATTATATTATATATAATAGAATATAGTCTATTTTATTAAACAATTTCTTTTTATTATTTACATTTTCAAATTATTTTATTTTTATATATATTTATTTTAATTATTATTAAAATTGTTTTATTTATACTCGAAATATAATTGATTTTTAATCTTTTTATCGTTTTTATTTTATAAATTTATGATTTAAATAATTAAACCAAGATTAAAAATTTAGTGTCTGCTTATTCTATTTAAATTTTTATTTAAGTTATGCAAATTAAATTATTTTCATTATTTTAATATTATTTATTGTGTTATTATAAAGTTTTTATTTTAGCTTACTCTATATATTTTTAAATTATTAATTATTAATATTATTTTTTTTTCCTTTTTTTTAATTTTGAATATAAATTTTGATAATAATTGTTATATATTGGGTATCAGTATATCAATATTATATTATATTTTACAATTTTTAACATTAAATATTATTTATTAATTACTAATATAATATAAATCACAAAAAAAATATATTTAAATTAATTTAATTATAAACATAGATTTTATTATTATTTATAACCTTAAAATTTAAAATCTCAGTAACGATATTTTTAAATTGCAATAAAAAAATCTACATATTTAAATTTATTAAAAATATTTTATATTATTCATTATTTCTTATTTTTTGCATTTTTAAAAAATTCTTAATCTTCTTAAATTTTATCCTTTTTCTTTTTCTCAAAATAAGATTATGATCCCTATAACCATTCTTTAGGAGGCAAATCTATTTACAAAAATTATTATATTAATGAATAAATAAATATATATAAAAGTAACTTTTTTTATAAATTTTTTCTTCTAATTAAATTCCAAAAGTCGTACAATATCTCCTGTAAGTAACATCATCTAATAAAGCTGAGAACTAAACGCATCCATATGGATATTATTTAGTTTGATCATAATTATAAACTTCATTTTCGATTCTAGTAATATTACCATTTCTAAATAAAATTAATATGAATAAAATAAATAGATATTTAATTACAAATAAAGCCAATCAAATCTTTGTTTATGTTATTCAAGAGGATTAATTAAATTATAATATTTTTTATTCATTAATTCATTAACTTTTTATTCCATTACTTCGACTAATTTTCCAATATTAGTATTATAAAGTGCTGAAACAGGAATCGATGGAAAGTCTTATTTAAGAGCATCTTTATAGTCTACTTTATTTTTAACTAAATCCATTTTATTCCAAACTTCAATCTTTTTGTTAGATTTTGTTTGATGAAATTAAAATAAAAATTACCATTTTATTACTATAAAAAGACTAATCAAACTTTAAATCTTTTAAGACTTAAAGAACAGTTTATTTTTATTATTCAGTTTATGGATGAGATATATCTCTTACATGCAAAAACAAGTCCGAGTTTTGTACTTCTTCTAGTGTAGACTTAAAAGATTCAACTTATTTTTATTTATAATTATTATTATTTTATTTGATAAAAATCTACCTAATTCATGAGGTAGATTTGTTATAAATCCTATAGTATCTAGAATTATAGCTTTTTATCCTTAAATCAATTATATTCTTATATTTTTTATAAAAAAATAAAATAAATATAGAATGATTTTAAACATACTTTCTTGAAGTTGTTGATAAAGTTTAAAATAAATTATCTTTACTTTCTACAACTTCTTTTTTCACTAAAGCATTCATTAAAGCACTTTTCCCAGAATTAGTATATCCAATCTTTTTTAAAAAAATATTAATAAACAAAATAAACATTTTTTTTTTTAAAAAAAATAAAAAAACTAAGATAATATATTTTACAATACAAGCGAAATTTTTGGAATATTATTATGTTATTTATTTCTTTTTTCCCTAATAAAAGTTTATTATTATTAAACACCAGATAAATCTTTTTTAAGTTTGGAAAGTTTTTCATCAATTAATCTTTTTTACAATTCAAGTTAAGTTTCTCCTTAACCTGAAGCTTTACCCCTTGTTGCTCTACTTTTAGCACTAACGATTTCTATATTTAATTCATTTACACTCATTAAATCTCCTTTAAAAATGCTATAAACAGAACTAAATGTCTAACCTCCATCTCTCTAGACTTTAGTTTTCATATAATTTAGGAAACTAATTTCTATTTAAAGTTTAGAAATTTAAGTTTGGGCTCTTTTGGCAAAAATTTATAAGATAATAGTGAATCTATCAAAAACTTTTATTTTTCTATCATCATTGTCTTAATATTGATTATCTTCTTTTTTTTCCATTAAACCATCATCACTTTCAACTTCCGTATCAGAACTTTATTAAGGATTTTTTTTAAAAAATGCTTCTTCTTCTTTCCCATTTACTATATTACTCCATATTCTATGATTTTTATTTTGGTTTAAAAAGAATATACATATATAAAAAAAATAAACTTTTCTAAATTCTTTTATTAAGTTGTAGTAATTTCACTATTAATAAAAACACAATCAATATTTTTATCTTTAATATATAAACCTAAATCTAATAATTTTCCTTTAGTAAAATAAGTTTTGCCTATTATTCTTTTAACTTTCATTAAAGAACTTTTTGCAATAGATTCCCTTAGTAATCTATTTTACCATTCATGTTATAAATCTGCATCTTCATCACTTTCACTTTCTAAATCAACTATAATTCCTGATTTCTTTTTTTTATAATTTAATTATATTTTTAAATTATTAAATTTTTACATAGTATGTTCCTTTAAAATATGGAGTATAAATATAATCTCCATCTTTTAAATTTGCTTCGCCTGCTAATTCCCATCCTGGATGATTTTTTAATTAATTATTGGGTTTTTTAATTCTTCCACCCGGTGTTAAATCATATTAATCATCATCATTTGCATAATTCTCATCTTAATTTTTTTCTTTTAATTCTATTTATTTTTATTCTTATTTCCAAAAAGGACCTTATTCAATCTTTTATTTTTTTTAAAAAAAAAAATTTTTATTATTTTTTTGATTTTACAGCCCAATTTAAAGATTTTGCTAAACCAATAGCTTCTTCGGCTAAATATAATTCGATTTCTGGCCCTTTGCTTTATTTATTAGAATATTTTAATTATTTTTTTTAATTCTTTTTTTTACTTAGGATATAATACAGGATGTATAATTAAACATTTAATTTCTGGTGCAAAGCCAAAACTATGTATTTGTTTTTATTTACGAAAATCTAATTATTCTTTTGATTAATATAACTATCTTGGTAAATTAAATAAGGATTTATTTTAAAATTAAATTATTTTTTGTTATAAAAACTTTATCATTTTAATTTATTTTATATATATATATAACTAACATAATTTATTATTATCTTTTATTAATTAATAATTAATATATACTAATATATTTAAAATATTAAAATAAAAACAAAAGTTTATTTAAACTATATATATAAATATATAGTTTAATGTTTTATTTATTAAATATATATATTTGAATTTTAAAAAATTTATTATAATTTTTTTAGAATTTTTTTTTTTTTTGGATATTTTATAATTTAATATTTTCTATTTATAAAAAAAGCATTTTAAGAATCTTTAAAATATTAGTTTTACATAAAAATGCGAATATTATAGATAACATTCATTAAATAAATAGTTTTATTTTCATAAAGATTATTATATTATTTAATAAAAATAAAATTATTAAATAAGTAAATATATTATATTTTTTAATAATTAATGAAAAATTAATAAGTTTTTTTTTTTTCTTTGATAAATTTAAAATAAAATAAATTAAAGACAGATATTTTATATATTATTTTTATCTTATTTTTTTACTTTTTTTATATGAAATAATAAAATATTTTTTATTTTTATAAACTAAATATATTTATGTTTAAATTATCCCAAAAATAAATAAAATATAAATTATCTTAATTTATTAATTTTTGCATTTGCATATTATTTTTTGGTTTAAAATTTATCGAATAAGCAATTTATTAATAATAAATATTTCACATTTAGTTAGTTATTATATTATTCATATAATTAACAATTAAATATTAATAATAAAAAATAAAATAAAATAAATATGAGTGGATAATCTGAACAAACTAAAATAGATTTTACATTAGAACAAAATTATGATCAAATATACGAATAAGTAAAAGAAGAATTATTGGTTTATGGATAAGGACCAACCCCTAATTTAAACAAATTAGATTTAAATAAAGAAGAAGTACAATAAATAAAAGAAAATGGAATAGATAAATTTAAAGAAATCATGGCAAAAAATATTAAGGAAAAAATGGCTGAACATCAATCTAAATTTGATGAATAACAATAAAAATTGTTAAAACAACAAATTTAAGAAACTTAAGATAATGAAAACTAAAATCCTGAAAATAATTAAGAATAACAAAATAATGAAATAAAAGAATTATAAAAATAATAAAAATAACTTTTTAATCAATAATAAGACTTATCTTAAAATAATAATGAATAATAATAAACATAAGTTAGCTAAGAAAATTAATAAGAGTAATAAAAAGAAAGAGAAGAAAATAAAAATAATAATTAAGAAAATTTTCCACAAGAATAAATAGAAAAAAATTAGTAAGAAGAAAATGCAAATGAAATAAAAGAAGAAAATCTTTAAAAAGAATAAAAAAATGATGAAGAGAAAAAAGATGAATAAGAAGAAGAAAATAAAGAAAAAATAAACTAAGAGCAAAAATAGGAAAATGTAAGCTTACAATAAGAAAATAAAAAATAAGAAAATGTAAATCTTTAATAAGAAAACTAAAATCAAGAAGAAAAATAAGAATTAAAACATAACATAGACGAAAACTAAGAATAAATACAAAATAATTAAAACTAAGAAAATCTAAACCAAGAAAATCTAAACCAAGAAAATCTAAACCAAGAAAATCTAAACCAAGAAAATCTAAACCAAGAAAATTTAAACCAAGAGAATTTAAACTAAGAAAATTTAGACTAAGAAAATTTAAACTAAGAAAATTTGAACTAAGAAAACTTAAACTAAGAAAATTTAAACTAAGAAAACTTAAACCAAGAAAATCTAAACCAAGAAAATCTAAACCAAGAAAATTTAAACCAAGAAAATTTAAACTAAGAATTAAAACAAGAAAATGAATACGATAGAAAAGAAGAAGAAAGTAAAATAGAAATTAAAGAATAAGAAATTAAAAAAATAGAGTAAGAACTATCAAATACACAAAAATAACTTTTAGAAGAAATCTAAAAATAATAAAATTAGCTTTTAATAGAATAAGAATAAAAATAAGAAACATCTTAAATAGACGAATAAATTTAAGAAACTATAGTTTAGATAAAAAATGAAGAATCTAAATAGAGCGAAAATGATTAAATCTGGTCAGATTAATAATAAAAAGACTAAGCAGAAATCATCATGGATTAAAACTATGAAAATCCCCCACAGAATTCTTTCGAAAAGTCAATATCATAATAGAACCTCATATAGAAATAAGAGTATCTATCTTAAAATTATGATTGTATAAAAGAAGAAGAAAGTGATAAAAAGATAATAAATGATGTTCGAGATTTATAAGGTATGAAAATTGGATCAATAAAATAAATAATTGCTTAAGAGGAAGGAGAAAAATATATCAATTTGTAAAAATATAAACTTTATAATACTAAAGGAGTAGTAGGTCGTTTATATAAAAAGTAAATTGAAGTAGAAAACAAAATATAGAAAATGAAAGAAGACAAATAAGAAAATGAATAAAAAAAACTATAAACCTCTGTTTAATTGTGTAAAAAATCTTAGAAAATTGTAGAAAAACTAAAACTAGAAAAAATTGAAAAAAGGACTTAGTAATTAATTGATAAACATTAGAAAGAAATAGAAGAAAGAAAAGTTTAAAAAGAGGAATTTGAAAAAAAAAAATTCCTAGAAGAATGTACATTTTAACCTTCTATTTTAAAAAAATATCAAACTTAAAGAAATATTATTGAATTTTATCATTTTTAATAACAATGGCTTGAAAATAAAGGAAAAAATATTCTTTTTTAATAATTGGATATGTAAAAAAAAGAACTCTAAAGTATTACTTTTAAACCTAAAATCAACAAATAAAGTTATTTCTTAAATAGGCCTGAAAAAGTTGAAGAAAAGTTGCTTTCAGATTATGAGAAAATTCAAGAGAAAAAGAAAATTATGTTAGAATCTAATCAACCTTTGTTTAAACCTATTATTTTACCTAAGTCCTAAAGATTAGCTTAAAAAAGAAGAGAATAAGATTGTTAATTTTATAATGATATGTTTTCTAAAACTGAAAGATACGATTCTAATTATAAATCATTTAATCTTTGAAAATGATGCTCTATTTATGTTTATTCTTTTTTTTATTTTTTGTTTTAATATTTTATTATGATATAGTATTGATTAATATAAAAAAGATTGATTAATATATTTAATTTTATTTTTTTTAAAAGATAAATTGAAAAACATTTTTATTTTATTTTTTTAACAAAAAAAAGTTGAAACTTTTAATTAATTTAAATAATATAAAAATAAATAATTATAATTTTCCTTTTAATAATTGTAAAAATATTTTTTATTTTAAAAGAATATTAAAAGCATATATATTTGTAATTTTTTTCAATAATAAATCAAAAAAATTTAATTTTTTTAATTTGCGAATTTTATATTTATAAATTAGAAATATTGCTTTATATATTTTTAAATTAAAAGATATTATTATAATTAATTTTATTTATTACTTCTATTATTAATAATAATTTTAAATATTTTTTTTTATTATAATTAATATTTATATATAAATTGTTTTTCATTCTAAATTTTTATAAGAAATATAATAATTATTTAATAAAATAAATATAATATTTTATTTTTATTCTTTTTAACTTTAAATCTTATAATTATTTTATATAATTTTTTTTTTTTAATTTTATATTTTTTTTTATCATAACTCTTGTTTTAATTATTATTAAAAAAAATGAATTAAATATAAAATTTTATAAAAAATATTTTTTAAAATTATATATAATTGAAATACATCTTAATTTAAAATATATTTTTCTATTAATTTATAATTTCTACAATCAAAAATATAAATTAATAATATTAAATTTTTCAAATTTCTATATTATTATAAGTTAAATATGTTGATAATAATAGTACGATATTTATATAAATACAAATTAACAAAATAAATATATGATATTTAGCTTTATATAATTAAATTAATTTAAATAAAATCAATCAAATAAATAAAAACTTAAAATAAAAAATATAATAAAAAAAGAGACTTTTTAAATAAAAAATTAATTTTTATAAAATGGGTTGTGTAATAGTAAAATAAAATAGTAAAAAAGCTACTAGTTAATTGTAAAAAAAATCAACTTAAAGTAATTAAAATAATTCGAGAAGAGGTTCAATGAAAAATGCGGCTCGTAAAAGTTCACTAGAATATCATAAATAGCATTCAGGTAATGAAGCAATATCTGCAAATTAAATTGCTTAATAAAAGTAATAATATTATAATTATGGCAAATAAAATAAAAGATGAAAGTTTTTTGTTTATTTTTTTGAAAAAATAAATTAAAAACAAATAAAAAAGATAATTAGCAATTATTTTTAATAATGAATAATATTAATTATAAAATATGTTATATTTTGTTAAAAGTTATAAATGAAAAAATTATTATATATATTCATATATAAATATTTTAATTTTTTTTATATATAATATTATTTTGTTTATTTAAAACAAAATATGAATTATTTTGAAATAGTATATAAATTAGATATAAAATTATTTTACATATATTTCATTTTAAAATAATTAAAATTTATTTTTAAATTCATAATATTAAAAATAAATAATTGATATAAAACAATAATTTTCTCAATCTTAAAAAATGCTTGAATAATTTTCTTATTAATCTTCTTCTTCCATATGAGAATATGATTTCGTTTAATTATTATTGTGTTTTATAGCACTTCCTGATTATTAAGAGTATTCTTATTATATATATTTATTTTTATGATCGTTTTTTTCTTCTAACTCTACTTATCCTTCTTCTAAATAATTATTATCTTAGGATATTTATTCTTCATTATATTTTTTATCTGAAATTTCATGATATTCTTAAATTGAATTATTTTATTAAATTTCTTATTCTTCAAAAGTTTAGTTTTCTGATTCTTTATATTCATAACTTGCTTATATTTTCTCACTTAAAATTTCTAAGTCTCCTATTTTTAAATAATTAGGAACTCTCCAATATATTTACCCTTAGCAAGGTCTTCTAAAGTTAATAGATTCTAGAATTTCTTGAACTTAAACATTATATAGAATATCAAAATCTTTTTAAGTAAAAGGAATTATTGCAAAATCTTAAATAAGGCTCATTTTTTCAATTTCAGTATATTATTGAAATTCTCTTTTTTTTTATTTAAGTTTTAAAATAAAATATTTTTTTTTTTTTAAAAAACTCTTCAAAATAAAATAAATATTCCTTGAAATTAATAAATATTTATTCAATAAATAATTTAAATTCATCTAAAGTAAAGTTAATTTTATATTCGTCTTTATTTTAAATCATTTTTATTAATTTATATATTGCTTTTTCTACAGAAACCTTTTTTTTTATAATATAATTATTATAATTATATTATTGTAATACTTTAGAATTTTAATAAATATCTTTAAATATAGCTTCTGCAGTAAATTTATTTTTATGTAATTTAAAATATTTAATTCTTTTTTTGACATCTAAAGGTTGTTTATCATAAGATCGAAATCCATTAAGTATCAAACACAGCTACTCATAACAATTTTCTAGATTTTTGAAAGTTTCATAATTATAAATTAAAGCTCTATCCTCTACTTCTGTCCATTTTTTACTTTCTCTTATTTATTCTAATATATTTTTTTTATTTTAAAATATTAAAAATAATTTTTATACATTCTTCTAAAATATCATTATCATCTTCTAAAGCAGTTTCTATTAATTCATTATTTTATTTAGATTCAATATCTTAATAATTACTAAGAATAGAATTTTTAAGTTAAAAATCTGTAAATCTAAATAACATTTCAACTACTAGAAGTTTATTTTCTTCAATTTTTACAAATAATTTATTAACTATTTTTTTAAAAAAATCCACTAGTTTTTTATGCTCGATTCTCATCTTTTTTATTAATATAATTATATATATATATATATATATATATATATATATATATATATATATATAATATAAAAAAAATACATTAACTTCTTTATTACTAAGTACACTCTAAATTACCCATAAAAAGTCTACTTAATAAAATAACCATTCAGCCTATAAAAGAGTTTAAATTTTATTCAAATACTTAAAGACAGACTCATTAACTTCTGGAGAATTGTAAAGAATTTTTTCATCGTTAATTAAATACAAGACCTTATCAATAATTGAATAATCAGCCAACATCGCAAATTCAGACTGTAAAGTATATTTCCTTTCTTAAAATTGAGGTGTATCATCATCTTCATCTTCATCCTCATCTTCTTCATCATCTTCGTCTTCTTAATTTTCATGTTAGATTTGTGATTCTTATTCTTAACTTTCTTCTATTTTCTTTTTCTTTTTTTGCTTTTATCCATCAGGTAAAAAGTCTCCTTCTTCATCATCTTGTTCATCTTTTTCTATAAAATCGTTTAGTTCTTCTACCTCTTATTATTGTGTTTTTCTTTTAGCATTTTTTTTCTCTTTTTTTTTCTTTTTTCTTACTTATTTATTAGTTTATAAAGTTAACACTTTACCTTTAGAAAAGCCTTCCAATAAATCAAAAAATCCAATAATTAATCTTAATAGGCATTTCAATATTTAATCTTCCAATAAACCTTTTTTGCAAAACTCAAAACCAATTCTTAAAGCCTTAATAATATCATGATGGAATATATTCTACATTAATATTTAAGCATTTTATCTTGTTTTTTATGAAGAATCTAAATTCATTTCTTTTATTAATAAAATTAATTCCAAAAAGCAATTTATTGAAGCATAAAATATTTTTATATTGAAATCTTTTTTCTTATTATTTGTAACCTATTTTTTGTTTATAAAAAATATAAAATATTAAATTTTTACTTATTAAACAATTTTAGAAAAAATTAATTAAAACTATGTCAATTATAAACTGGCTGCAATATCTCCTAATTCAAGTTCATTATTTTTATATTAATAAATATTTAATCTAACAATTTTTAATCCGAAAGCAATCAAAACAAAATAGTAAATAATATCATATTCTTCCAATTTTTCACTATTAGCATAAACTAAATTATAACATTATTCAATAAGCGGACAAAATGAATATTTAATAAACTCAAAAGCTAATTCTTTAACAATTTTCTTAAAAGAAACTAGTTCTAATTTCATAAAATCTCCTCCTAGACCTTCATCATGGACCGGAATCTCAACATTAAGTTCAAAATGTAACTTTTTAGGGAAAATGCCTTCTTAACTTCTCAAAAATTTTCTCGGAACAGACTGTTATAGTTATTTTTGGGCAAAGTTAACTTCCATTTTTTTCCTTATAATCCTCCTTATCCTACAAAAGGATTATCTAAAATCTTTCTAGTATCACCAAACAATCTTTAGTACGAGAAATTTTAATAAAATCTACTATGCCTAACTGGAATTGAGCCTTGAATTTTTTTTTTCCAATTTCTATCTTTATTCAAAAGTCTCAAAAACTCCTTATCCTTTCCTGAATCGTCTAAAAACCATTCAGGATCAAAACACGCAAACACAAAATAAAATATTTCTAAAAATTAAACATCTAATTTTTATAAAATACCCTTATTTTCTGTCAAATTAGTTAAAATATCAAACACAAAATCTCTTTTCAATTATAAAATTAAATGATAATGTAAATTTCTTTTTAATTCATTATTTACCATTTCCCTATTTAAATTATCTTTATCTTCAATAAATAATATATTTCTAATTAAAATTACTATTAATTCAATCATTTATTTATGCGCTTTTTGTTCTCCAACTTATATACAATCTCCTAAATGGTGCATTAAAGTTCCTATTACTTAAGGTTTTAAAAAACTCAGTTTATATTCGATTAATATATCTTTCATTTCTTACAAAAAAACGCAATTTTTTGATACAGGTTCTGTTAAATTCACCATCAATAAAATTAAATAAAATGCCAATTTTTTATCTTGATATTATGTAAGTAATAATTATATTATGTCGTTTTCAAATGTGTGCCATAAACCTAATTTTTTACGAGTTATTGGCTCTTCTTGATCATCTTTTCGAGTAAATCTTATTAAATCTTTTATACTTTCCTCGCAATGGTCTCCTTTTACATATATTTCGATCTGATTTACGAATTTGTTTGAACCTAAACCTTAAACTGCAAACAATAATTCGGATGTAAACTTTTCATGGTCAAATATTTCATTTTGTTTGTCATATTATAAATCAAGATTATCAAGGTCGTCTTATTCGTTTAATTCTCTTTATAAATGTTCACCTTCTTCCATTTTATTTTATATAAAATAATTATTTTTATTTGTTGATAAATAATAAAATATATTTATTAGTTTTTTTTTAAAAAAAAATATATAATTATTAATAATGAGCCTTTTTTTTTATTTTATTTAATTGGCGCAATAATATAAATAATTTATTTTCTAAAAAATACAAACAGTTTAATTTCTTTATTTTTTTTAAGTATATATAAATAATTAATTACATTTATTATTAATTAATATTTCAATATATTATTTGTTTATCAAATTTTTAAACAAGAGATTACAGAATAAATTTTAAAATAATTATAGATTTTAGAATATCATAAATTATTTAATGTCCTCCTATTTTTTAAATACAAAATTAAATTAACTAAATTTAAATTTACTTTATAGAGTTTCTGTTAACGGTTTTTCTTCATATTTTTTTTCATTCTTACTGTGATTATAATTTATTAAATTTAATTTCTTAAGGAAAAAAAATTCAGAAAATTTCAAGATTATATACTATTTCTTGGAAAATTATTAATCATAGATGTATATTTAATAATTAATGAAAAAAATAATTTTTAATTTCTTTAGATAAAAAATTATTATATATATCAAATTAAGATTGTAATAAATATGAAATATATAGTAATATAATTAAAGACATACTTTTGGAGGTGGAAATTAACTTTTTATATAAAATAATTGCAATTAAAGGAATAACTCATACTTTGCTTTTAAATATTCTTATGATAAATAAAAATAACAACTATAATTTATTGACCGCGTAAATAGCAATTTTAAGGTTTTTTAAATAGAATAAATTAATTAAAATATATTTTTAATAATAAAAATTATAATATCTTAATTTTTAATTTTTTGAAAATAATAATAATAATTTTATTTATTTTTTTAATTTTTAATTTATAAACTTTATTGTTTTATTATAAAAAATTTTAAAAAAGTAAATTTAATAATTTAAATATTAAACAAATATCTTAAAATTATATTATACTATATAACATTCAAAAATTATAATATATATTAAAAATCATCATCATAAAAATTTATATATTAATATATAATAAAAATATATTTAATTAATTTAAAAAATAATCTCAATATGATTTGATTAATTTCTATAAAATTATATAATATTAATTATTCAAATATTAAAATTATAATTTATTTATTTTTATTTCACTATTAAAATTATTAATTATTTATTAAGCTTAACTTTTAAGTTTTCGTTAAATATTAATATTTTTAAATTTTTAATTTATTAAAAGATCCTTAAATATACATATCAATCAATTATGTAATTATAATCTCTTATAAATTTTAAATTATATTTTTAGCCTAATTTACACACTAGCTTAAAATCAATTGCATAAAAAGACACATTATTCTTAAACAATTATTAAGTGATTTATAAATTTTTTAAAAAATTCTTCTATTTTAACTATTTAAATAATTTTCTTTAATTATAAATTTTTATCCTTAATGACTTTTAATTATATAGAGATTTTTATATTTTATATTTTTTTATTTTCTAATAAAAATCTTTAATGTTATTTTAAAATATTAAAACAAAAATAATAAAAAAAAATTAGTTTAAATTTTTATATAAATGAAAAATCTGTATAGTTGAAGAAGGCATATTGAATTTAGCTATGTAAAATTAAAATAATAAAAAAATAAATTAGACTATTTTATCGATATAAAATAATAATAGAAATAGAATTATATATTATAAATTTAAATGAAAAATAATTTTATTAAATTAGATTGATTTTAAACAAAGAAATATAATTATAAATTTAAAAATATTACATAAGAAAAAAAAAAATTAAATTAAAATTTATATAAAAACTATAAATATATATATAATATTTAATACTAAATACTAAATTATTTTTCTATTATATATTATGATGACAAAATATTTTTTATAAATACAAATTAACATATTAAGTATATAATTATTAATTTAAAACATTATTTAATTAAAAATAAATATTTTTAATAATCTATAAATAAATATATAGATAGTGATATAATTTCTTATATTCACTTATTATATTATTGTTATTTAATATATGTTTTTTATTGTTTAAATTTTAATAAATTTATTTATAAAACAATAAATAAATATTAAATTCAAATTTTAAAAAATGTCCTGAAAATATAACAAATAATATTAATTGAAAAATTAAATTATTTATTAGATATTATAATTAATTAACTTTTTAATTATAAAATTATTATTGTTAAAAAACCTAAGTTTAATATATTTTAATAAATAAATTATTTATTATAATATTATTACATATCATTTTGATAAATTATTAAAATTCAATATAATACTATAAATTAATAAAAATTCAATTAATAAAATACATTTAATTAAATATATAGAATTCTAATTACCCTTTTAAAAAATACTCTTCTTTCGTTATTTTTTTTTACATATAGAAAATAATATTATAATTTAAAAGTTATTATTAATTATAAATAGTGATAGTAATTAAAGTTTTTATTGTAAACGAAAAAACTAAGTGATTATATATATTTTTTTTAAAAACAATAAAATAAAAAAAAAAAATAGTAAATAATATACAATATTGAAAAGAAAAATATAAAATGAATTAACTATAAAATAACGAATTTTACATATCTTTAAATTATAATTCAAATCCTAAAATATATACACAAAAGTTAACTGAAAGCCATTTTTAGCTTTATATATTAATAAATGAGCTTCTTCCTTAATTAGAAAATATTTAATCAATAAATAACTACATGATATACTTATAAAAAATATAATTAAATATATTAAATAATATATTAGAAAATGAAAAAAATGAGTTTTTATAAAAGATATAAAAAAATAATTTAATATTTATACGTAAATATTTACAAAGATATACCCGAATTTTTACAAGTATAATAAACCTTTTAAACAATAATGAAAATTCAAATTCATTTCAGAAAACTATTGAATATTTAGATGACGTAATTCCTTACGTAACAGCACAAAAATTTGATATTTAAAAAATCGAATAATTCAAAGAAACATTAAGATAAGATATGCAAAACATAAAATTAAATTTAGAGTATATAGAAGAATTTATTAAAATATAATAAGATTTGAATAAAAGTGAAATCATTTCTGAAGAACAAAAAATCTTAAAATCTAACATTTAAGAATTTTTAGAAATAAAAAAATACTAATATAATAAAAATATTATTATCTTAAGTTAAAAAAATGACCCTTCGAGCTAATTATATACAATTATTAATTTATAAGATAACATTATTAATATTTAATGTATATACGATTATATTTAAAAAAATTTTTAATTTTAAAATGATGAATTTTCTTTAGAATTCTATGATTTTTAATATTAAGAAACTTAAAATGTTAATTAAGTTAAATTAGCAAAAATAAAATTAAAAAAAAAATGTAAACACGTATTCAAATAAACCGCTTGTAATAGGTATTTCGGGTTCCACACGTTCAGGAAAAGGAATATTATGCTCTTATTTGTAAATATATTTTGGATCAAAATATCTTTGTTAAGATTAATATTTCGATTATGAAAAAATAATTAATGTTTTAAATGGAAATGCAGAATGTAAAGAAGCAATAAATTGGGAATCATTCATTTCTGATATTTAAAGTTAAATAATAAATAACGATTTTAAAGTTATTTTGCTTGATGGTTTTTAATTATTTAATAATTAATAAATAATTGATATTTGTGACGTAAGAATTTTCTTAGACGCCTCTTTGGAAAATATATATCATAGGAGAATGATGACTAAACCTGTTAAAGAATAATATTTTTGGAATTTTATTATTAATTAATATAACTTATATAGATAATTTGTTCTATACAATTAATCCATTAACATTATGGATTCTAATCAAGATTCTATTTTACTTTTTAATTAAGTTTTGGGCATTATTAAAAGATATATTTCTTAACTAAGTTGATAATTTAAATAATATTTTTCTAAACCATTAACATTATGGATTATAATTAAAAAAAAATTCTAATTTACTTTTTAATTAAGTTTTGGGTATTAACTAAATTGATAGTTTAAATAATTTATTGATTTTAAGTTATTATAATATATTTAAAACTTAATTTATATTTATTTATTATATTTACCATTTTTAATATCTAAAAAATATTTTCTTTAAATTTAAAAGTTTTTAACAAATAAAAATTGATATATTTATTATAAATATAATATAAAACAAAATGTTTGTATTTTTTTAATAATAAACCATATTCTTTATTAGAAATATTATTTGCTTAATATAATAATTATTTTTAAAAAAACTAATTTAATATAAATAAAAATAATATAAACATTATTTTTTTAGAGTAAAATAACTGATTTAAATAAAAAAGTTAAAATTAAAGATATCAAAATATAAACCAAAAATTTTAAAAAATTAAATAACTTCTCCATATTTTCAAATTACTGCAATTTAATTTGAATATGATGAATCATAATTTTTTAAAATTAAGATTTTAAACAAAAAATTATATACAATAACAAATTAAACTCATTTTATAAATAAAAATAATATTTCGTATATTGTTTATCCCCGATAAAAATTTAATGTTTTAATAATTAAATAAATAATCAATATAAAAATATTTAATCTAAATGAACTAAGATACAAAAAATATTGTTTTATTTTTTTTAAAAAATATGATTTTAAAAGTAGTTCATTTAAAATATTAATTCAAAATATATATATATATATATATATTATGTCTATATATATATACATATGTATGAATTTTAATCGAAATAATTTTCGAAATTTTCAAAACAAATTATAATTATAACTTTTTAAAGATAAACATTGATATTGATTTTCTTTTTTCAATTAAAAATAGTTAAAAAATTACAAACTAATTAAGCTTTACTTAATTCAATGTAAATTTATCAATATAAACTAAAATCATAAATTATATATAAAAAATAAACAACCCTTTTGAAAAATAAATAAATATACATTTTTTTAAAAAAAAAATAGAAAGAAAATAATTTTTTAATTTTTAGAACTAAATTAGTAATTATGAGAAAAATGTAAAGATTTTAAAACATTATTTTTTAGAGTTATTCTGTATATTAAATAAAATAACAAAACAACTATAATACTTATATATATTTAAATCCAAAGTGTTAAAGATAGGAATAAATCAAATATATTAAAATATATCTTAAATTAAAAAAGAAATAAAATTATTAGAAATAGAAAATATAATATATTATAAATATTAGATTATAATTAAAAATAAATTAATCATAATTTTTTTTTTAGTGTTTAACATACAAACTTTATAAAAATATAAAAAAAAATTAATATCAATTTATTTATTTAAAAATAAAATATAATATAAAAAATATATGGTAAAATAACAAAATTTTAATTAAAAAAAATCAAAATATATTTAAAAATAATTATTTATATAATTCTTAAATATTATTCACTCTAATAATACTTTTATTATAAATTTACAATAAGGACTTTTATGTCCTGACGGCATCTCCATTTATGATTAATAATATGAAATAGTGAAACATATTAACAAAATAGAGATTAAATATCATAAACATGGAAAAATACAGAAACATAATAGACTTCTATCAAACAATAGTAATAAAATTTGTTAATTAAATTTAAAATTCTATCGAATATAATTTTAATATGTTTTTAGTTTTAAATATTTAAGATATAGATACATTTTTATCTAAACTTCATTTAAAGTTTTATTTGTTATTTATCAAATTTTTTTTAAATTAAAAAAAAATATTCTAATTTAATTATTAAAAAAAAGTTTTAAATCATATTATAAACAATAAAAATTATAATTATAATTAATATATTTATAATAAATAATAAGAAAATAAAAATTAAAATATAATTATTAAATTAAATAAAAAATTAATAATAATAAGAAGATAAATAAATGGGTAATACTCAATCAAATTAAAATTATTGTTCTATACAAGGATTTTAAAATTATAAAGAAACATAAAATAGTCTAAAATATCCTAATTGTAAATTATTTAAAAATCCAGAAACAAATAATCAAATAATATAAATTATACAATTTTTTTCTGATTAGCAATCTTTGAAAGAATAAATATCTCTTTATGAGGCAATAAAAAATTCTAATAATTAAAATTTGTAAAATTTAATAGATTTTAAAATTTAAAATAAAAATACAATATGCTCTGAATTCTAAAAACTTCATGTTTTTTATGAATACTATACTTAAACAATAGCATAAGAAATATAAATTCTTAGAAGTTAATAAAAATATACTGAAACAGAATTTTTAGAAATAATAAAATAGCTTATAAATGCATTATGCTCTTTGTAAACAAATTAAGTTTTTCATGGAAACATTTAACTAAAAACATTTATATTACAGAACAAAAATAAATAAAATTAGCTTAAAATTTTAGAATGGATGATATTTTAAAAATAAATTAAATAATATAAAGCGAAGAAATTTCGATTTATTAATATATAAAAAAATATTAAGATCCGTTATAATAAGACGTTTTTTGTTTAGGAATTTGCTTATTAGAAATAGGTACTTTTGAAGATTTTACGGAGTATTGTATATAATAACAATCGATACAAGTAGAAAAAATAGATGAATTATTATAAATGATAAATGATTAGTACTCTTATAAATTAAGAAATTTTTTGAAAAATTTTTTTTAGGAAACAAGTATTTTTTATTTGAGAAAAGAATTTGAGCTGAAATTTCATTATAATAAAAATGATTTCAAAAATTAAAATTTATGTTAAGAATAATAATAAATTTTATGTAATTTTAATTAGATTCCTTCATAAAATATACAATTAAAAAATAATTAATAAAATATAAATATTAATAAACTTACTTTAAACTCTTTTAATAGAACGTCTTCTAAATAACTTTAGTTAAGTACTATGAATTTTGATTATTTTAATTCTACTATAAATAATAATAATATTTCCAAAAATTCTCAAAAAATTGTTGAAACAGTATTTGTTGCTAAAAGTTTAGGAAATGCTAAAATTAATTAGAATACTATTGTTACTTAGTTTTAAACATTAGAATCATAAAAGGTTAATATTGGAGAAAAAGATTTATACATAAAAAAAATACTGGAGGAAATAAAAGAAAATTAATAAAAAATTGTTTCAGCTAAAACTAATTGTACTAATATAATTGAATAAGAATGAAAAATGTAATATAAATATAATCGTAATAATATGTAATTTAAAAAAAAATGAATATAAATAATATATAATATTAAAAACATTATTAAGTTATAAAAACTAATATTTATATTTAACTTAAATTTCTTTTTTATATTTATTCTTAATTTATAATAAAAATAAATAAAATAAAAATATTTTTTTTTAATATAATATTTTAATTTAAAGTTTTTATAATTATAATAATATTGAATAAATACCATAATAAAATTCAGATAATATAAATATAAACTAATAAGAATTTATTTTTATAATACTAATATTAAAAATAAAAATAAAAGAAAGGTTACTATTATAAATTTTAAATTTAAATATTGTAAATATAATATATTAAAAACATTGGATTTCATAAATAATAAAAAAAAAAATTTAATAAAATTTCACATATATTTGTATAAAAGATATTTTTTAAAAATAATTATAATAGATTAATTATAAATATTTAAATAAATGTTAATAAATAAAATATATTTTAATAAATTAATTTTTTTTTTTTTTTTTATTTAAAATAAATATTTTTGATTCATGTTTATAATAATTGTAATTCCAACATTAAATAAAATTGAATTACATTATATTAAATTTAAAGTACGAAAATTTAGTAGATGATATTAAAAAGTCAGAAAAATTGATATTATTAAATTTACAAAAATTTAAAATCCCTTTAAAAAATGATTATATTTTATATAAGATATAAGCGTGGAAAATATTTTTAAAGTTCCTAAATAATATATAAAAAATATATTTAAAATATAAAAAATCTAATACATTTATTAAATAAAAATATAAAAAAAATAAAAATAAAAATTAAAATTAAAAGTATAATGTTATTATAAAATTATTTATATTATTATAATGGATTAATAACTTAAAGATAAATAATAAATCATATTATTAAAACTAAAATGACAGTATTTCTTATTTTAACATAATATATTTTTTATAAAAATATATTTTTTAATAATTAACTAATATTTAATAAACAAAATTATATCTTTTTTATAAATATATATTAGTTTATCTTTATTTTAATATTTTCATTTATCTTAATTAAATATAAATTATTAAGTAATTTTTCTAAATAATAAAAAAATTAACATCAAAATTAAAATATATATATATTTTTATTAAATATTTGTTCATAATTTTTTTAATATATTTATTTATCTTAAATTAAATTAAATATTATGTAATTTAAAATCAATAAATATATATATTAAGTTTTTTTTATTTATAAAAAATAATATTTATTTTTTGATTCCATATTAATGCATCAACATATTTTGTTATTTAATTCAAATAATATAATTTAATTTATTTGAAACTGTTTATGTTAATATACATATATAAATAATATTAAGTACATTATTTTTTAAAAATAAAAAATAAAAAATATTTATATATAATTTTTTAAAAAAATAAAAATGGAAAATGATCCACATATGAAATTCCAATTATTAAAAGCGTTTATATAAACGCATACCAAAGTAAGAATAAAATACAAACAATTAAATTAACGAGTTAATACCTAAATCGTGAAATTAAACAAATTACCTCCATTGTAAGTTTAAAAATCATTTCCAGTAGTATTTTATGATGGAAAAATATTATTAAATACATCAAAACATAGCTTAAATTATTCTGATTAAATATATTCTGGCTTATCAGTGTCGAAGATAAATACATCATCAATAGACATATTAACAAACCCCATACAATACTAATAATACAAATACAAATTCAAATGCAAATAGATAATATCTAAAAAAAATAGAAATGATAAGTAAAACATAACTTTCATTAAATGCCTAACGAATATTAGACGATTTAGGAAATAATTCAACAGTAGTGAAAGATTCTGTAATATAATAAAAAAAGAGAAAAAATAGCCGAACAATAAATAATAATAGTATAAGTATTAAAGGAAAAAAAACCGACAAAACATTTATAAATAACAGTAATAACATTGTATAAGATTATATTACTCCTATGGATTTCATTCATTTAATTAGAACTGATCCTGAAATTGCTGACGAATTTTGCTATTTAAATAGATAATCGAATCCTTATGATTTTAAAATAGTAGATTTTAATTAAAGAAATCCAAGAGAATATATGACTATTTCAGTTAGAGGTATAACTCATTTTATTGATAATGAGGCGGAATTCAAAACCATTGAAGAATGGGAGCGCGAATCAATGATGTTTCATAAACTGAAGCAGATTTTATTTTTCAAATAATATAAAATTTGGAAGAATTTCTAGATTTGGAAAAAATTAATGAGAAGAAATATGATGAGAGAATGTTCAAATGTACTTTAATAATAATTATTTGCTGTAGATAGAAATTTATAACCTGCTATATTAGAAATTAGAGGTTTGTGCTTGGAAAGTTAAGATTTTAGATATATGGATATGAATATATCAAGTGCCTAGAGATATGAGGAATTCAAAAAAACGTAAGAAGCCTTCCGATTATCAAACACTGATTTTAGCTTTGAAAGAATGGAAAGTGAAATAAAAGATTTAGTGGTCCAAAATTGCAAAAGATCATTATAATCTTTCAAAGAAGAAAACAGAATTCCTTTTAGTGACTAAAACGAAGAGGATGAAATAAAAGAAAAAGCACCTTTATTAGTCGGAGATGAAACAGGAAAGGAAATGCCTTATACGTAAGAAGCCACAATAAGGACTCATTACAAAAGATTAAATAAATTTGTTAGATTAGTAGACTATCTTATTGTAGATTCAAAAATTTCAATGATGAATAATTCGACTTAATCAATTATTAAATATTTAAAAGATCATAGTGAAAAACACGGAGAAAGGTATTCTTCATTGTCATCTATGATTGTGATTGAAGCTTATTTTGATAATGTTTACTTGAGATTTTTACCTGATAAGGAAATTCTAAAAAGTATTTTTGAAGAAATTGTGTCCAAAAGTATTTAAAGAATTTGCCAAAAACACAAATAGTTAGTAAATTTAGAAGAATTAAGGGAATTTATAAAAGTTGAAGATAATAATTAGAATAAAGAAGATGAAGATAGCATTGATTTATATTCCATTATTACTCAAGATTAGTTGTTTAGATAAAGCTAATTTGAAATTGGGGAAGTGCTGGGATATTCTTTTGATTTTGTAGAAAAATATGCAAATTTCTTAATTGAGTTTTTACACATTTATCATGAAAATAACTCTATATAATGGGATAAAGTAGAAGAATATGAAAATGCGAAATTTAAAGAAATGATTTAAGAATTTAGAGATTAAGATTCCCGACTTCAAGCAATAGAACCTAATAAAGAATTAGGATTAATATTTTTCGATAATTCAAAATTAAAAGATAAAATAAAAAATGTATCAATAAATTGCCTTAATGAATTAACAAAAATGCTTCCTGAACTTTTATTTAAAAAAGCTTCTAAATTTTATATAAAATTACATTAAGATAATTAAAGAATAGCAATAGCACCTGTGAATGTTGATCAGTTTATTCAACATAACGAAAATGTAAATACTATTGCTAACAAATTAGAAGAAATGACTTCAGAAAATAGCGAGATTTAAGAACTTTTTTTCCTTTTGGAAGAATTCAAAATTAAATTGCCAGAAATGTATAAGGTTAAAGTTAAAGAAGCAGCTACCTAAATATAAACTTTAAGGCAAAAAATACAAGATGCATAAGATTTGGCAGAGTAAAACTTGAAAAAATTTCAAAAATAACTAGATTCAATGGTTCCTGGAATAAAGGAAGATTTAAAAGACTTAGAAGAGCACCTTTCTTAAATTGATTATGCTAAAATTGAAGCTCCAATAGCAGAAACATGTAAACAAATTCTGGAAATAGGTTTAAAATTGGTTGATATAGAAAAATAGAGTAAAAAAATAAACGAATTTTAATTTGCAATGTAAATAGAATTAACTTAATTTGAAAAATTAGAATAATTTTCAAAAGAATTTAAAGTTATAGAAAAATTATGGACTGGAAAAAAGTAATGGAAAGAAAGTATTTAAAAATGGAGTTCTCAATAATTCTAAGAAGCTGACTTGGAAGAAATATAAGACATAGTTGAAAAACTTTCAAAAATAGCAAATAATTGCGCTAAAGAATTAGAAACAAACGATGTAGCTAGATTATTTAAAAAAGAATTGGAAGATTTTAAAATTTTTCTTTAATTACTTCATTCTTTAAAAGACCCTGCTTTAACAGCTACAGAATAACCATGGGAAGAAATAAGATCATTATTAAGAGGTTAAAATGAATTATTAAAATAATCATCTATTTTTGAATAATCTCCAAAGTTAGTCTATTTTCATGATATAAACGATCCCTAATATACTATTGGGTGGATAATCGATAATGATATAGTAAATTATAAAGACAAAATAGCAGAAATAGCTTTAAAAGCAGCGAAAGAAATTGAATTGAAAAAAATGGTAGCTCATGTTGAACATTTATGGCCTTCTTTTTAAATTTAGGTTTAGTAATATAAAGACAAGAACGATGCTTATATTTTGGGAAATAACGAAGATTTAATTTCTAAACTGGATGATACTTTACTAACTGTAAATAATATTTTAGCCTCAAGGTTTGTAGGAAGAATATTCGACAGAGTAGACGAATAATAGAAACTTTTTAGATATCTATAAGAGTTATTAGACGAATGGTATGTACATTAAAGAAATTGGCTGTATTTAGAACCTATATTAACATCTCCTTATGCAACAAAAATGATGCCAAAAGAAGCCAAAATATTCAATGCAGCAGATGCAAATTGGAAAAGATTAATGAAGTAATTAAAAGATAATAGTAATGCGAAGAAATTGGCTGATGATTATAAGAGTAGAAGCCATTATAATATGTTGAAAAATAATAATATAACTTTTGAAGTCATTTAGAAAGCACTTGATGAACTTTTAGAAAGGAAAAGAGAAGTTTTTTAAAGATTCTTCTTTTTGTCTAATGATGAACTTTTGGAAATACTTTCTTAAGCCAAAAATCTTAAGTCAGTTATTCCTCATTTAAGAAAATGCTTTGAAAATATTGTCAAATTAGATTTTGATTATTAGGACACTGCCACGTAATTTTATAAATATAATATATTTTTTTTTAGTATTTAATAATTTTCCATTAATTATTTATTAAATTTTTTTATTTTTCTTTCTATTTATAATGATACATAATAAATATCTATTCGTTTAAAAAATTTTTTAATTTTTTAAAAATTTTATTATGAAAAAGACATTTTATTTTAATTAATTTTTTTTTATATTTTTTTAGAGCTATGATTTCTGCAGAAAACGAGAGAGTTGCTTTGAAAAATTACCAAGCAAGAGGTGAAGAAGTGGAAGGATGGTTTAAAGATTTAGAAGATTCGATGAAACATTCACTTAAGAGTGTAATTAGATAAGCTTTAATTAAGTATGAAGATGAAAATACTGTTAGATAATAATGGGTCATTTCATTTCCTTCTTAAGTTGTATTAGTACTTGATGCTGTTTATTGGACTAAAATAACTGAAGAAAATTATCTATCAGGCGATTCTAATGGCGATTTATATGATTGGCTAGAAGGAAATATATGTAAATATTAAAAAAATATCATAAAAATTACATATATTAATATTTTTAAAAAATAAAAAGCATAATTGGAAGAATTAACAGAATTAATCCGTGGATAATTAACTGATTTACAAAGAAAGACATTATCAGCATTAGCTGTATAAGATGTTCATTATCGTGATATAATCGAAGAATTAGCTTAGCAAGGAGTAGAGAATGTAACAGAGTTTCGTTGGTAACAATAGCTTCGTTTTTACGTTGAAGAAGACTAAATATTTTGCAAACAAGTAAACGCAAAACTTCCTTACGGCTATGAATATATCGGAGCATAATCTCGTCTTGTAATAACTCCTCTTACAGATAGATGCTGGATGACAATAACAGGTGCTTTAGGAATTAAGTTAGGTGCAGCACCAGCTGGACCAGCAGGTACAGGAAAAACAGAATCATGTAAAGATTTAGCCAAATCTTTAGGCAAATATTGTATAGTATTTAATTGCTCAGACCAAGTAAATGTAAAAATGATGGAAAAGCTTTTCATGGGTTTATAATATACAGGTTCTTGGACATGTTTAGATGAATTTAATAGAATCAACATTGAAGTTCTTTCCGTTATTGCTTAATAAGTGTTGACCATTAGAGAAGCTCATTTAAAATTAGCTCATACAGGAGAAAGAATATTCAACTTTTTTGGAAAAAATGTTACTTTAGGGTCAACTGCTGATATGGGAATTTTCACTACAATGAATCCTGGTTATGCTGGAAGAACTGAGCTTCCTGATAATCTAAAAATTTTATTCAGACCAGTGGCTATGATGGTTCCTGATTATACTTTAATTGCTGAAATCATGCTTTTCGCAGAAGGTTTTTCCAATGCAAAAGGATTGTCAAGTAAAATGACTAAATTATATACTTTGAGTTCTGAATAACTTTCTTAATAAGATCATTATGATTTTGGTATGAGAGCTGTGAAAAGTGTTTTAGTTATGGCAGGAGCTTTAAAAAGGGCAGAACCGGATATTTCAGAAGAAATCGTTTTAATTAGATCTATGAGAGATTCCAACGTTCCGAAGTTTTTGAGTTTTGATATTCCTTTATTTAATGCCATTGTTTAGGATTTATTTCCTGGGTTAGATATTCCAGCTATGTAAGATAATTAGTTAGAAGAAGTAATTAAATATAGAATAAATTAAGAAAGTTTAACTTTCATACCTAGCTTTATCGAAAAAGTCCTTTAATTCCATGAAACGTTGAAAGTTAGATTCGGAGTTATGATAGTAGGCCCTACTATGAGTGGAAAATCATAATGTATATAAATTTTGAAATAATCATACTGTCATTTGAACTAGAAAATTAGAGAAAAAACGAAAAAGCACTAAATACACACTCTGATTTTTAAAATATTTTATTGTCAATACTTAATCCTAAATCTATTTCCATGGAAGAACTTTATGGAGATTTCGATCCTCTTTCATAAAGCTGGACAGATGGTTTGGCTTCTACGTTGATTCGAGAATATGTAAATATTGATAATTAAGATAAAAAATGGGTACTTTTTGATGGACCTGTAGATGCTTTGTGGATTGAAAATATGAACACTGTACTTGATGATTCAATGACTTTATGTTTGTCAAATGGTGAAAGAATAAAGCTTAAACCTTAGATGAGAATGCTTTTTGAAGTACAAGATTTAGCTGTGGCTTCACCTGCTACTGTTAGTAGATGTGGAATGGTTTATATTGATGAAGATGTTGTTGGATTAGATGCTATTGTCGATAGTTATTTTTAAAAGGAAATTTATCCAATACTTGAAGTCCATAGAGATTTTGTTAAGAGTTCTTTTTTGGGATAATTTAAAAAAATTGTAAGTTTTATGAAAAAAAAGAAATTAAATTAAACTATTCCTATAGTTGAGGCTAATATAGCGATTGCTTCTTGCAAGAATCTTAAAATTATATTACAATTAGATTAAAATGCAAATAATTCTTTAAAATAAGAAAATTCTAAAAAAGCCCTTGAAAAAATTCTTGCTTGGGCTCTTTCATGGGGAATAGGGTCTACTTTAGTTAGTAATAATGTGAAAGAGTTTATAGATTGTTTAAATGAATATTTCTCACCAGAAGCACTTCCTAGAGGAAATATATTTGATCATTATTTTACTTTTTCGAAACCTGAAGGGGAATTCGTTCATTGGGAAGAAATAATTCCTTAGTTTAATTATTCACCTGAAATGTCCTATTTTTAACTCGTAGTTCCTACTTCGGATACTACTTGCTACTCATGGTTTTTGGATAAATATATTAGTTTACTACTACCAGTTTTTCTTACTGGAATGACTGGAACTGGAAAAACTAATATTGTAAATAGTACACTTAATTAAATGAAAGAATAGAATTTTATTGCTACATGTGAACTTACTTTTTCAGCTAAAACAGGAAGTTTAGCTACTTAAGGATAAATAGAAGGAAAACTGTAAACATAAAGAAAAAATAAAAAATAAATACTTATGCCTCCACCTGGACGTATTTTAGTAGTTTTCGTAGATGATATAAATATGCCTTCTGTAGAAATTTACGGAGCACAACCACCAATAGAACTTCTTAGGTAATACTAAGATTATAAAGGATTTTATGATAGAAAATCTTTATTGTGGAAAGAAATTGATTAAACTGTTCTTATTGCTGCTGCAGCACCTCCTGGAGGCGGTAGAAGTGTGTTAAGTTAAAGATTTACAAGACATTTTAATATTATGACAGTTCCAGATAATTAAATAGCGTCTTTAACACATATTTTTAATAGTATTTTTTGTAAATTCTTAAAAGTGAAAAGATTTAGAAAAGAAATTATTGAATTAGGAGAAAATAGAAGCGTAGTTGATGCTACCCTAAATATTTATTAATACATATCAGAATAACTATTACCTACTCCAGCAAAATAGCATTATGTGTTCAATTTGAGAGATGTTTCAAAAGTTTTCTAAGGATTACTTTTGGCAAAACCTTAAATAATATCTTCTGTAGATAATTTAGTAAAACTTTGGATTCATGAAGCGAGTAGAGTTTTTTATGACAGACTTATAAATGAGGAAGATAGAGGATGGTTCATGGATACAATTCAAAAATAACTATTTATTAATTTCAAGGTTGATTGGAAAAAAGAATAAATTTTCTTTTCAGAAACACCACTTATTTTTAGTGATTTTATTAAAAAAGGAATAGAATAAGAGGATAAAGTGTATGAAGAAGTTAAAGATTTCTAAAAGCTAACTTCTATAATTAAAGATTATATGATGGAAGAAACTAAACTTAATCTAGTTTTGTTTAGAGATGCAGTTGAGCATATGTCTAGAATTGCTAGAGTTTTGTCCTTGTAAAGAGGACATTTTATGCTTGTAGGAGTTGGTGGTTCGGGAAAAAAAAGTTTGACAATAATGGCTTCAGCTTTAGCAGGATGCTAGTTAGATACTATAGAATCGAAAAAAACTTATGGAAAAAAAGAATTTAAAGAAGATTTGCTTAGAATGATGAAAAAAGCAGGTGTTTACAATAAAGTAAAATTTATTTTAATTATTTTTTTTTAATAAATTAAAAAAATAATAATAGAGAGTTACATTTTTATTTTCAGATACATAAATTTTACAAGAAAGTTTCTTGGAAGATGTAAATAACTTATTAAATAGTGGAGAAGTTCCCAATATGTTGTAAAAAGATGAAATAGAGGAAATAAACTAATTAATCTAGCAAGAAATAAAAGATAATAAAGTATCCGATACATATTAATACTTTGTAGAAAGAGTGAGAAGCTAATTACATATCGTATTAGCTTTATCTCCTGTGGGAAATGCTTTAAGGGTACGTATGCGTATGTTCCCATCAATAATAAATTGCTGTACAATTGATTGGTTGAACCCTTGGCCTGAGGAAGCTTTGTTTACTGTTGCAGATATGTTTTTGTAAAATCTAGAATTTGAAGGTATGACAAAAGAAGTTAAGAAAAGCCTTGCGTTAAGTTGTGTATTTGTGCATTAAAGTGTAGAATTATAAACATAGAACTTTTTTAAAAACTTAAGAAGAAGAGTTTATATAACGCCGAAAAGTTATATTGATTTAATTGAAGGATATAAAGAATTATTAAAAAATAAGCAGGAATAAATGGAGTCTTAAAAAAATAAACTATCTAATGGTCTTTTTAAATTAAAGGAAGCAAACGATATTATTGCTGAACTAAAAGAAAAGCTTACCGAACTTAAACCTGTTTTGTAAAGAAAAACTATTGAATAAGATGAACTTATTAAAAAGTTAGAAATTGATAGTTACGAAGCTAATAAAGTTAGAACCGTTGTTAAAGAAGAGGAAGTTCAAGTTAATGAAAAAGCTTAAGAAATTCGAGAAATGAAATTTGAAGCTGATAAAGTTTTGTAAGCAGCACTTCCTATGCTTGCAGCGGCTAATGAAGCTTTAAATATTTTAGATAGAAAGGTTATTTCAGAAATTAAAGCCAATAATAATCCTAATGAACTTGTTTTATTCACTTTATAATGTGTATGTTGTCTTTTTGATGAAAAATAAGATTGGGATAGCATAAAAAAATTATTAGCAGATCCTAATTTAGTTTCTAGAATGAAAAATTTGGATGTTTATAGCATTTCGCCTAAAGTAGAGAAAAATATAAAAAATAAAATAGCTTCAAATGAAAATTTCAATCCTTAAAAATTAGCTTCTATTTAAGCTGCGGCAAAAGCGATTTGTGAATGGGTTTTGTAATCGACTTTTTTCTTATTTTTTTATATATTTTTTTTAAATTAATAATTAACATAGAGCTGTTGCTAATTTTACAGATGTAAATAAATAAATAAATTCTAAAAAAGCTATAGTGGAAAAAATGAATAATGAATTGTAAAAAGCTAATAAAGAATTAAATATCAAGCAATCTGAATTAAGAAAAGTAGAAGAAAAAGTAGGTAAACTTGAAAAAGAATATAACGATAATAAATAAGAAAAAGATCGGTTAGACAAGGATATTTAAACTATTGGAGATAGACTTATTAGAGCTGAAGAGTTATCTACAGGTTTAGCGGATGAATAAATAAGATGGAAAGAAACTGTAGGAGTTTTAGGAGAATAGATTAAATTATTAATAGGAGATGTATTTATAGCTGCATCTTCTGTTACTTATTATGGACCTTTTACAGGCACATATAGAGAAGAATTAGTTTAATAATGGCTATAGAAATGCTAAGATTTAAATATCCTTGTTAGTGAATAATAAAGTTTAGAATATGTACTTGGAGATCCAGTTTAAGTATATATTTTTTTATTTTTTTAAAAAAATTAATTTTTAAAAAAAATATAAAAGATAAGAAATTGGAATGCAAAAGGTTTACCATCAGATAGTGTATCGATAAATAATGGCATAATAGTTTTTAGTTCAAGATCATTCCCTCTTTTAATTGATCCTTAATTATAAGCTTCTCGCTGGATAAAAAATTTATAAGCTGAAAATAGTTTATTTGCTTTAAGAATGAACGATGAAAAATTATTTTAAACTTTAGAATAATGTATAAGGATGGTAAAAAAAAAACTATAATTTATTAATTTTATTTAAACAAAAATAGGGATAACCATTAATAATAGAAGATATGGAAGAAACAATAGAAGCATCATTAGAACCATTATTAATGAAATAATTTACTTATTCAAAAAGAAGAAAAATGATCAAAGTAGGTGATTCTAATATTGAATATGACGATAATTTTCGTTTATACATCTAAACAAAAATTCCAAATCCAAATTTCCTCCCTGAAATATTCATAAGGGTATCCGTAATAAATTTCACAGTAACAGAACTAGGTTTAGAAGAATAACTACTAGGTGATGTTGTAAAAAAAGAAATGCCATAAGTCGAATTCGAAAAAAACCTACTAATTATTGAAATAGCATAAGGAAAAACTCAACTAAAGAAAAACGAAGATAAAATTCTTGAATTACTAACCAGTTCAAAAGGTATGATACTAGATGATGTTGAATTAATTGAAAATTTGAAACTGTCAAAAAAAACGTCAGATATAGTTAAAACGAAAATTACTGAAGCTGAAGTAAAAAGAGTAGAAATTGAAGAAGCACGTTCTTAATATAAATCCGTAGCTTAAAGAGGCTCTATTTTATATTTCGTTATCGCAGATTTACCTTTAATTGATCCTATGTATTAATTTTCATTAGCTTATTTTAACAAATTATTCTCTTTAATTATTGAAAATTCGCCTAAATCATCAAATATAAACGAAAGGGTTGATATTCTAATAAAACAAATTACACTAACTATATATTTGAATATATGTAGGGGTCTTTTTAATGATCATAAACGTATTTTTTCTTTTCTTGTAAGTACAGCTATATAATTAAGAGAAAATTACATTTCTAAACCCGAATGGCATACATTTTGTAGAGGAGCTCCAATTTTAAAGGAAAAGGCGTAGCCATAGCCCCCTGAATTGCAACTAAACGCAAAAGTTTGGTAAAATTTATGCCAGCTCTGTACTCATATTCCCTGCTTTGATTTATTAATAGCTAGTATTAAAAGTTAACCTAAGGAATGGAATTAATGGATTCATTCTTAAGAACCTTTTTTATAATAATTCCCTTCTAAATATAAAGCGGAGTTAACTGTGTTTTAGAAATTGCTTCTTGTTAAAACAGTTAGAGAGGAAAAAACTCTATATGCAATGACTTATTATGTAGAAAATTCGCTTGGAAAAAGATTTGCTTCTAATACAGCTGCTATTATGGAAGAAGTATATAAAGATACAGATTTTAAAACTCCTCTTATTTTTATTTTATCTTAAGGAGCTGATCCCCTTTTGAATTTATTAAGATTTTCTAAAGATATGAAGGTTTCTTAAGAAAAGCTTTCCATTATTTCTTTAGGATAAGGATAAGGGCCAATCGCATAAAAATCAATTGAAAATGGAATTAAAAATGGAAGTTGGGTAATTTTATAAAATTGCCATTTAGGTAAATCTTTTATGCCAACTTTGGAATAATTAATTCTTAACTTTAATGATTAAAATTAAGAATTTTCTCCTGAATTTAGACTCTTCCTTACTTCTATGCCTTGTGATTATTTCCCTGTCTCTATTTTATAAAATAGTGTTAAATTGACAAATGAACCGTATATTTTAATTTTATATATATAATATTTACATTTTTTTTTTTAAAAAGGCCAAAAGGAATAAAAGCAAATATATTTAAAACTTACGGAGAAATATCCGAAGAAAGATTAGAAAATTGTACAAAATTAACTTCTTGGAAAAAACTTCTTTTCTCATTATCCTTTTTCCATTCAATAGTCTAAGAAAGGAGAAAGTTCGGTCCTTTAGGCTGGAATATACGTTATGAATTTAATGACTCAGACCTTGATACAGGAATAACAATTCTAAAAGATATGTTAGAAGCAAATGAAGAAATTCCTTGGGACGCATTAAGATATGTTATTGGATAAATAACTTATGGAGGACGTGTTACTGATGATTGGGATAGAAGAACATTAATGTCAATATTAAATAATTTTGTAACAGAAGAAGTACTTAAAGAGAATTACAAGTTTTCAGAATCGGGAACATATTATTAACCTTCTGCATAAAATTTACAATTTTATAAGTAAAAAAATACAAAAAAGAATATATTTAATAAAAAAAAGAAATTTTATTGAAAATTTTCCTGCATTTGAATCACCCGAAGTATTTGGTATGCATGAAAATGCAAACGTAGTGTTTCAACTAAAAGAATCAAAATTAGCATTAGAAACAATATAATCAATATAACCTCGTGAAAATTCCTAAGGTAGTCAAGGCGAAAAGACAGCTGATCAATTAGTAGAAGAAATGTGTAAAATATTTGAAGAAAAACTCCCCCCAATATTAAAAAGGGAAACTCAAACACAAAAGAAATAAGAAGTTATCGACTCTTTGCAAGTATGCTTAAGCCAAGAATGTGAGCGTTTTAATAAACTACTACTAATAATCAAAAATAGTTTATAAAATTTACAAAAAGCATTAAAAGGAGAGGTAGTTATGAGTTTAGAACTAGATAATTTATCATAAAGTTTATTATTAAATCAAATCCCAGATATGTGGAAATCTAAATCTTATCCTTCATTAAAGCCTTTATCTTCTTGGTTTGAAGATCTAGTTAAAAGAATTGACTTTTTCAAAAATTGGTTATCTTCAGATTTTCAATAAAAAACTTATTGGATTTCGGCTTTCTTTTTCCCTTAAGGTTTCTTAACTTCTGTTTTGCAAAATTTTGCAAGAAACAATAGAATAGCTATAGATGCACTTAACTTTTCATTTAAATTCACTAAGTTTGTTGACCAGAGTTAAATATAAGATTATTCACTTAATGGAGCATATATTACTGGGCTTTTTATTGAAGGTTGTTAATTTGACTGTTACAAAGGAGTTCTTGATGATAGTGAACCTGGATAAATGTATACTTAAGCTCCAGTTATTGAATTCATTCCTACTGAATAGTATAAGCCTAAACCTGAAGATTATAAAATGCCTGCATATAAAACCACAGTTAGGGCTGGCACATTATCTACTACAGGACATTCTACAAACTTTATTATTGCTATAGATACCCCAAGTAAATAGAAGTCTGATTATTGGGTTTTAAAAGGAGCTGCTTTTGTTTGTGCTTTAAATGATTGATATAGATTTTCTATGCACATAAGTTTAATTTGCTTTTTTTAATTATATATAATTTACATTTTAAAAAAATATGTATTTATTTTAAGATTATTACTTTTTTTCTCGAATTGAAAAAATAAAATATCATTATAAAATATTTAAAATAATATTATTTATTAAAATAATAATGAAAATATTTAATTCTTTTTAAAAATTAAAATTAAATAATTTATATCTTATATATTTATTATATATTTAAATTTTTTTTTATAATTTATATTATAAACTTTATATATTTAATATAATTAAAAAAAAATGTTTGTTAATGAAAGTGTTTAAAAGTGCTATGATGCATGGAAAAGTCTAACTTTAAAAATAAAGAGAGAAAGGTATTTAAAAAATATAAATCTAATGTATATTTACAGAAATAAAATTAAGGGAAATAGTTTTTCATATGCATATCTTTTAAGATAATCAAGCGAAATAAATATGTTTTAATAAATTAAAGGAAAATATAAATGTAATTTTACATTTAATAAAAAAATAATAAATTATTTAAAAAAGTATTAAAAAACAAGATAATTATTTTACAATATGATTCTAATTTTTAATTATAAAATGATTATTTATAAATATTTTAATTTAATAAAAAATTTTAAACACATAAAATAAAGAGAAATTCAAATACAAAATTAAAGGCAAAAATAAAAATAAAAGTTAATAAAAAAAGTTTTAAATTAATTGAATAAATACAAAAAATTATAAAGAAGAATAAAAAAATATGTATAAAATAAACTTGAAATATAAAAACAAAAATTTTTTAAAATATGGAAAATTATATTTCAAAAAAAACAATAAGAAAACTATATTTCTAAAATGGCTTAATATATTTTTATAAAGAAATATATAAAAATATGGATTTAATAGTTTAGAATTAAGGAAAGACTTAAAAAAGAATAGGAAATTTTAAATTGGTTTGATAATTAATAAATTAGGCTCAAACAATAAGTTCCTAAATAAATAAATTTAAATAATTAAGTTTCTCCAATAAAAATAAATACAAATAAATCATAAATTGATATGATCACTGATAACTCTCATATTAGAATTTAATTTTTAAAAGATTAATTAGTTTAAATTTAAGCTGAAATTTAAGAAAAAGTAATAGAATACAATGATCTTAAAAAAGTATAAGTACAGGATTAATAAGATTTGAAAATTTATATGAGATCAATAAAAAATGATATATAATTAATGCTTTAGGAATTAGAAAAAATTAAAAAATAATTAAATGAATTTTGATTAAACTACTGTGTTTTTTAAATTATAACCTCCTCTTTTAATCATCTCTCCTCAGATTTGTTATTTTTTCTTTTATAAGTATTTTGCTTGCTTAAATTTAAATTTTTTATATAAATTATGTCTTCAATATTTTTTCAATTTAACAAATAAATTTAAATATTTTCTTTAATTAAATATATATTTTTTTAATAAGAAATATATTAAATTATAAAAAGAGTTATATTTCTCTTATAAAATCCAATTACTCAATAGAATATTAAAAATATTATATTTTATAATCTTTTTTTATACTTTTCTTTTGAAAAATAGATTTTTTCTTAAATATTTATATGAAATATTGTAAATTAATAATTTAAAAAATAAGAATAATAAGAATTTATTTATATTTAAAATTTATAAAATAAATAATGAAATATTATGTTTTAAATATATGAAAAAATATTTTTTTTAATAAATTAAAATCTATTAATTCATAATTAACATATTTAAAATAAATATATAATTAAAAATTATTTATAATAATATATTTATTTAATTTTTTTAAAAATAATATGAGAAAGAATAAAACTATTAAATATATTAAAAGTTCTGTAATTTTTATTATAATTAAAATATAAAATAAATAAATAAATTTGTTATATATTCCTTTTCTAATAAAGCAGGAAACACAAAATAATTAGGATTAAAGCAATTAATTTTTTTATATTTATGAATATACATTTTATTTCAAATATAATTCTTAATCATATAATCATGATTAAAAATTTATTTGGAAAAAATATTAAAATAAAATTTATAATATAATAAAACTTTTATCTTAAAAAATTTAAATATAAATAAAAATATTATGAATTAGCAATTATTAATTTACAATAAAAAATAATTTCTCATAATTTTAAGACAATAAATTGACAAATTATTTTTAAATAAATTCATTTCATATTTTTTCTTTTTATTATTAATATATTTTTTATAATAATAAGAAAATTATATGATAATTATTAATTTTAATTTATAAAAATAATATAATTAATATTTGATAATTTTAAAGTATCATAAATATTTTTAGTTCTAATGTTTTTTAATTTTTATATAATTTATTTTTAAAATCTAAAACTCAAAAAAAAAAAGACTATTATGAATTTTTTGTCAAGGCTTTTTTTTTTGATTGAGTTTTAAAATTAAAATTAGGAAAAAAAAAAAATATAAGAATAAATATTTTTTATAAAATTATTTATAATTGATTGACATTTAAAAAAAAAAAATATAATAAACTCATATTTTAATAAATATTATTTTTTATTATTATTATTCTTTATCCTAGCGAATATATATATATATAAATCAAAAAAAATTTAATTTACTAAAATTTAAAAATAAACAACAGAAAATATTATAAACACATAATTAAAAAGATATAATATATTATTATATTAGATTAGATATTAATCATTAAATTCATGTTTTTTATTAAAATTTATTAAATTAGTAAAATTAATACAGAACTTATAATTGTTAAATTTTTATTATAATCTTTAAAGTCATATTTAAAAAAATTAATTACCTTTTTAAAAAAATAAAAAATAAGCATTAATAATTAAAATAAACTTATAAAAATAATTATAAACGGATGTTTAAATATTATTGATAACATGATTAAATCGCGGAATGGTTTTATAAATAATAAGTTAATATTTTGATTTTTCTAAATTTAGCAATAAGCATTAGAAAACTAATATAATAATAGTTTATACTGTTTCTGAAAATCTATAATTAATATATTTTTCAATCATTATTTTAGGGTTAATAAAATAAATTGCTTTTTTAGGTCTTTTTTTTATTTATTTAGTTTATAAAGAAGATATATATGATAATCATAATTATAAAGAATGCTACTAAAGAAGAAAGTACAAAAAAAATATTAAAAATCTTATAATTCTTCTATTTTTAGTTTTATTATAACGAACGAAAATTTAAATAACCCTCTATCATTTTTATAATAAAAAAAATAGTAATATTTAAGATTCTCATGTGTGTTATTTATCTATTTTTTCTGTATTTATTTAAAAAAACTCAATCAAAATAAAAGCGATAAAATTATTGATAATGCCTTTTTTTTATTTTATTTTTTAAATTTTTTCTTCTTAAATAATATAAGAATTAACAGGAAATGCAATATTTTTTTGTTATTGAATATTTAGAAAACAATTATAATTATTATTATTAATCATAAAACTTTTTAAATTCCTTTGCTGCAAGAGTAACAATAAAAAAAAATATTTTTAAAAAAATAATTATTTTATTAAAATAAAAAAAAAACTGACTATCCGTTTTTAGTGTACCCCTGTTGATACTATTAAAACTATTATTAATGCATAAGATAATAAAATATAAAATCTATATTAATATAAAAAAGATGCTATTCAAAAAAATAGGCCTTAAATTGCTTTATAGAGGAATTACTCCTGTTTTATTTAGAAATGGGCTAGTTTATAGCATTTTTTTATAAATTTTATTTATTAATTTTTAATAAAATAAGCTATTAATTTCCTATATTTATAAAGCCAAAAAAATTAATTTGGGAAAAATTTAATTAAAATAGAGTTTGATTTAAATAAACATTATTTATATTCAAAAAATTGTGTAAGAATTAAATAAATATTCTATGAATATTAATAATATATAGTTATATAATATATATAAATAATTCATATAATTTTTTTTATACTATATATGAAAATTTTAATTTTTGATTTATATTTTTAATACTTATTTTATCTTATTTTATCTTTTACTATTATTACTTATTTATGTTTATTTTAATTTTTTTATTTTTTGTGGTAATTTAATATTTTAAAAAATAAAAAATAAATTAAAATATAATAATGGATTATCATATTTCTTTTATAGCAGGTTGTAATTCAGGAATAGCATCCTTTCTGCTTTCCTAACCTTTTGACTTTATAAAAGTACAATAGTAAACATATTTAAACAAATATAAAAATTTTTTTGACTGCTTTATAAAAATTATTCAATAATAAGGCTTTAAAGCTTTATTTAGAGGAGGATCTATGCCTTTAATAGCCCAAATATTTGAAGGATCCTTACTATTTGGAATAATAGATTGTTTAAAATATAAATTTTAAGTAAAATCAGATATAAGTATGTCAAGCTTATTTTGCTATTTTGTAGCAGGAGCCGTTGATGGTGCGTTTCTCTCTCCTTTTGAATTAATAAAGATTAGGTTTTTTTATTTTTATAAACTGACTGTGTTTTATTAAAAAAATAAAATAATAGACGTTAATTATAAAGCAATTAATAATGCTAAAAAGAAGGTATTTTATAAATAATAAGGTGCATTTATAAAGATAAAGGTATTTTTTAATTTGAATAAATTGAATATTTATAATTTGTATCTAAATTTCTATTATTTAATTATCTTTTTACAAATACAATAAAATATTTATATATATAAAAGGCATTTTAGGATTTTTTAGAGGATGTTCATCGACAGTATTAAAAGAATCTTTTGGAAATTCGATATATTTTTATTCTTATTATTATTCTGTGTCGTTACTTGATAAATTAAACGAAAGAAAAAGTGAAAAAGTGAGATCATTTGATTCTTTTCTTTGTGGTAGTTTTTCAGGTTGAAATTACTTTAAAAATGATATATATATAAAAAATATAATTATATATTTTAATTTAATTTATTTATTAGGAGTTGCTTACTGGCTTTTTATTTATCCAATTGATACTATAAAAACTATTATTTAATCTCATGATAAAAACATTCCTAATGTTTTCTAATATACAAAAGATATAATATAAAAAGATGGATTTTATAGATTATATCGTGGCATATGTCCTGTTTTAATAAGATCTATCCCCTCAAATGGTAATTAATTATTTTATTTTTACTTAATTAAATAAAAAAAGCCGTATATTTTCTTTCTTTTGAATAATCAAAAAATTTGTTAACATAAAAAATTAATATTAATTAAATTGCATTCTGAAAGTTTTAAATAAATACATTTATAAAAAAAAATGCATATTTATTTATCTTTTATATTAACTTTATTTTAAATAATTATTAATATTTCCTCTTTTATTTAACATAAATAAAAACGAAATAAAATACGATAAAAAAATAAAAATAAATTAAGTTTTTATATTAAATATTTTAAAATAAAAAATATTCATTGTTTTAGTTTTTTCATAATAATTTTGAATATTCATTTCTTAACTTTAGTAGACAATCTCCAGATATTTTATTTACATTTGTCTTGAGTATTTTATTTTAATAAAATAGTTTTAAGTTATTTATTATGGGTTTTTTTAATTAAGTCTTCTTATTATACTTATAATTATTTAACTTATTTAAAAATCAAATTATTTACTTCGTCTTTTAAATTTAAATCTCCTATAAGATTCTTATTTTTTAAAGGCTTTAATTTATTTAAATTATTCTTTTTAAAAATTTCTTATACTTTAATATCATGAACTCTATTTAATAAACCATTAATATTTCCTATTAAATTATCCACACTTTATCCTGTATGAGAATTATAATCTTATTAGTATTATTATTTATTTTGTTATTATTATTAAAGTATCTATGTCTTTTATTTCTTTTGATCTTTATGGATACCTAGTTGAATTTCATATTCTCTTAACTATTATTCAAATCCATCATTAGGGCAAACAATACTTCTTTTATTCTTGACTTAAGTATAAGTATCAATAAATTTAGTTTTATTATTTTTCATTAAATAAGCAATTACTACTGTACTACTTCTGCTCATTCCTGCTGCACAATGTACAAGAACACTTCCTCTTTTTAATCCTTCTTCTATATCTTTATTTGTTTTTCAAAATATTATGCTATGTTTTGGTTTTCAGAATCAAGTATATTATATTGCTTATGTATTATTTCATCTTATGTTTAATACGATATGTTTAAGCCACATGCAGTCGTAATTACTGTTTTTATGTTCTTTTGTTTTAAACCGTATATATCTAACGCAGCTGTATAATCTCCTAGCCATAAAGCGCCTAATTTTTTTCGTCTTTGTCTTAGGATTCATCAATTATTTTATTACAATTTTAGTAATTTGAATATAGACTTTTGAATAAAAACATATTTATTTTTAAATTTATTTTTATATAAAATTTTTTTCTTAAATTTTTTTTTTTTTTTTTTTTTTTTTTAATTAAAATAAAAATATTTTAATTATTTTATTATCATTCTAAATTTTATTCAATATTTTATATTTGCTTTTCTGTTTCCTTTCTATATATATGAACTGTAGTATATCCCCAAGACATATCTAAATTAATAGTTTCTAATAAATTCCAATCATTATTTTAAGGCAACTTTTTAGTAAATGTAATGAAAAAACTATCTTATTATTATTTAAAAAAAAATAATAAAAAATATTACTTTTATCTAGTAACAAAGAACATTTTTATAATTTCAACATTAAGATTGGTTCATAGCAAGTAGAAGCTGCAAAAACAACATTTGCATTACTCCAATCACACTTATAAAATAAATTATTATTATTTTTATTTTTTCTTTACATTTATAAAATCCCCTTTAATGAATTCTATTTCTGGTAAATTATATTACTATTGCTTTTATATTTATATCATTTCATTATTTATTTTTTCAAAATTAAAATTTATTTAATCTCTTAATTTTAAACTTATATCATGTAAACTTTATAAATATTCAATTCCGATACATTTTGTAAATTAATGAAGTAATGAAGCTGCAAATACTACTTTTCCTACTCCACAACCTAAATCATAAAAATATCCACCATATTATTATAATCCTTTGTGTTTTTCTTTTATTATTTTGAATATATAGGCTAAAGATTAAAAACTCTATAAATTTATTAAAATTAAATTATGGAATAAAATATTATAATTTACTGTTTCACCATAAATAAAAGAATTATATTATAGTTCTTTAGTTGATCTTTCTTATTTACTTGCTTCTTATGCTTATTAAAGTTAATATTAATTTGTAATCTGTTAATATATTATATATTTTTATTATAAAAAATTATCCTATTCATTCAAATTTAATATATTTATATTATTTTATTCGTTTTTTTATTTTTGTAGTAATCCTTAAAAAAATTGTAAAAGATCTTTTTTTCTTTCTTAACTTAATTAATTTATTAAACTTTCATCATGGTTAATCATATTAATAAATAAAAATGTATTTATTTATTTATTTATATATTAATATATTTATATATTAAAATAAATATTTATTTATTATTTTATTATATTTATATTTTATTTATTTATTTATTTATTATTATTATTATAATTTTAAAATTTTATTATACTTTTTTATCATAATTTATTTTATTAGACTTAATATTATTTATTATTTTTTTTGATTCAAAAAATATTTTTAATTAATTTATATATATTTTATTTTTATTTTAAAATTTCTATTTTTTATCTTTTAATATTAAAATAATCAATTTTAAATAAAATAATATTTAATTTTATATTTTTTCTAAAATCATAAATTTTATACATTTTTTTCTGAATTTTTGACATAAATTTGTTTTATTTTAAATTAAAAATATTTTTTATAAATACTAATCATTTATATATTTCTTTTTACCTTTTTTTTTTACAAATTTAATTTTTTTTTTTATTAATATTAAAATTCTTTATCATTTACAAATATTATTTAATTATTTTATTTTAAATGTAAAATTTATTATATTTTTACCATATCTTCAAAGTATAGCTTTTGCTCTTTCTTATTGCATTTTTTTATTTTCCAAAATATTTTTGAGAATATAAATTTTGTGAATCTCGAAACTGATTAAGGTTTATTTTTCTGTCCATAATATTTATTTTATTATAAGAATTTTTTGATATAATTTTATAATTTACTTAAATTTCCAATATCATAAGCAAACCTTATAATCTTATTTTTGCTAATAGATTTATATAAGTTGTATTTAATATAATTAATAATATAGGATTAATGTTGAATATTATTTGTTATATTAAATAAATGCAGTTTACATTAATATATAAAAAAAATTCATAATATTTTTGCTATATTATAATTGTTTCTATTAATATAATTTATATAATTTTTTTTTTTTAATATAGTTTTTGAAATAAGTTCTATTTTATTCATAAATGATTTTTTGATTTTATTATTTTATATATAAATATTATTTATAAATAGTTTATTTATTTTTATTAATTATTTTTGTTGTTTTCAATTTTTTTGTATGATTTTTAAGTTTTTTTACTATTTTTTTTATAAATATTTAAGGTTTTACCTTTTGTGTATTTTTTAACCAGCTGGTTATAAATACATATTATAAATTAATCTTTTTATATTAAAAATGAATATAATTAATATTGACTTACAAAGAAATTTATTAATAATATAAACTTTATTTTTTATAAATAAAGTTATTTTGATTATAAATTAAATAAATATATTTGCTATATTTTAAAAAATTACTTTAAATGTTTTGATTTGTAATTTATAAATTATAAATTTTTAATTTTAAAAATAAATTTAATATAATTTTAAAAGCAAATTATACAAGCAATAATATATGAGTTTAATAATCTTATTTTTAAATTTAAATATATATTAATGAAAAAAAATGTATAATTATATATATCAAATAGTTAATATCAAATAAATAATATTCTAAAATTATTAATAATAATTTCATTTATTAAAATGATAATTTTATTTAATAAAATTTAATTTGTATATACTTTTTTCTTCTTTAAATCTCTGAAATCCAAAATCTAAATTTTTAAAAATTTAATATTAATAAATAAGCAATTTATATATATTAACATAAAAATGTAAACAAATAATTATATTATTTTAATAATCATTACTTTCTATAAATTTATTTAAAATTAACATTACATTTAAAAATATTAATTTGAAAAACTTTTAAAATTAGCTTTATTTTATATATTTAACAAAATAAGTTTTTACATAATATTGTTCAATAATATAACTGATTGTAAAAACTTTTTAATTTCTTAAAAAATATCCCTATACAAAAGTAATTTTTTTCATTTAAAGCTAACATAAATAAATATTTTCAAACATAAAAATTAATTAACTTTTTTTACTTATATAATTTTAGATTCAATTGTATTTTATTTTTCTAATTTACATTTTATACAAATTAATTTACTTTGTAAAAATTCATTGTTTATGATATTTATTCTTATATGTTATCATACTTCCTGTTTTATTAATTATGAAAATTATTTTAGTCAATTAATATTTTTTTAAAAAATATATGAAAAAAAAAACATATATACAAATTGTTTTTAATTAATAAATATAAAAGGTATATTTATATTATTATTATTTATATTTAATTATTAAATATTAAAAAAATAATTATTTTTTATTACTTTTCATTTTTTAATTAATTTAATATAAAATAATTATCATTAAAGTGAATGTATTTTAAAAAAAAAAAAAATTATAAAAGATATTGAGAAAAAATATAAAAAAGTTAATATAAAATACTGAAATAATATTAAATATAAATTTAACACAATTCTTTTTATAAACAGATTTTTAATTTCAAAAATAACTACTAATAAATATTAAATTAAAAAAAAAAATTAATACAATAAAAAAAATGGGAAATTGTTGTTTAGTAAGAGAAAAGCAAACAAAAAATAAAACAATTAAATCAAAATATATAAAAAATATACCATTAAGTGCAACGAACACATTATAAGAACAAGAAATATAATCAAAAATACAAACACTTTAATCGCAAAATAATTCATTTAATAAAAATGAATAAGTAACTACAAACTTTAATTAAAAAGATTCTCATTAAGATTTAAATCAAAATATTAACTAAGAGTAGCATTAAATTATTATATCTTCATCTGAATAAATATAAGAAGAAAATATCAAATAAAACAAAATTAAATCATAAAAATAATAACAAAATGAGCAAAATAAAGGTATTTTTAATATGAGTTAATAAAATTAATATGATATAAGTTCGAAAAGCAAATTAGAAAAATAGGAAATAGAATAAGATGAATTTTTAGCTGAATTTTAAGAAATTTTAAAAAAATAAATCTAAAAAAAAGAAGAATAAGAGTCAGAATAAATAATAAGTTTAGAAAAATAGTCTGCAAAAACTAGTATAGAAAACGAAAAATAAACAAAGTAATAAAATTTTGAAAAAAAGATTATTTTAACCAAAACTTAAAAGAATTCATAATTAATATAATTAAAACCAACTTTATAATAAGAAATAAATGAAATTAGTTTAAAAATAGAAAAAGAAAAAATAACAAAAGAATAATATCAATCATAAAAATATAAGAATAAATTTAATAAAAAAATCAAAAAAAAATAGAAGCATAAATGATTGACGAAGAACTAAGAAAATCATAAAAAAGAAACCTTATTAAAAAATTTAATTAAAGTATTTATTCAGCTAGCCCATTATTTTCAAACTTTAATATAAATTCTAATAATGAAGGAAGTAAAATAGGAATATAGTCTTTGGAATCTGCTAGTAATAGTTAAAAAAATTTTTCCGAAAGAAATTCGAGATTTTCAGGAAAAAAATCTACATATAGTCTTAGAAAAACTAATAAAGGTATTTAATTCTAAGATACTGTTTTAGATAAAATTTTTATTCCAGAATAAAATTTACCTATAAAATTTTTGAAATTAAAATAATCAATAAGAAATATTTTTTTAAAGTTTTTTTAATTATATGTGAGCATATTTTTATTTTATTAATGATTATAAAAGTCAAGATTTATTTATTTTTAATTTTTAATAAAAATTTATAATAATTTTTTTTTTTAAAAAAAAAAAAAAAAAATAGAGTTTTAGAGCATAATTAGAAATTTTTATTCATTTTGAGATTTTTAAAAATATAGATGGATTTTATTAAGACGAATATTATTTTAGAACAAGCATTTTCTAAAAAGGAATTAATAAACAAATTATAATTATTCACATCCTTATTTTTTAACAACCGGATAATAAAAATTAAATGAAACCACAAAACAAAATATTATAAAATAAGCTTTTTATATGATAATTATTTCTACAGTAAAACTTTTAAAATTAAATATATTGACGAAGTTATTATTTTAGATGATATTTGTTATTTTAGATGTTACATTAGTGCTTTTCCTATATTAAATGATAATAATTAGTATATTTAATCGAATTAATGAAATAAGAAGAAAATTAATAAATTACTGTTGAAATTTATGAAGCATAGATTTTAAATGCCTTTAATGGAATTCATGAATTTCATTCTATTTTTTTAAAAATAAATATTTTTCTTAATTAGATTTTACAATATTTTCTTGCAATACAAGTATATAATATATAATAATAATTATTTAAATTTTTAATAATTTTTCCTTAAGATTTTTAATTTAGAAAAGAGGAAAATATATCAATTTAAACATTTGAATAATTTTTTGAGAAAAAAACAGAATTTTAAATCGAAAAAGTGAAGAAGTTTTATGATTTTTTTGTATTTTAATTTAGAAAAAATTAAGAAGATATGGTAAACTACTTTAAAGAAATTTGCTTGAAAACACTTTCTGATAAATCGTAGCTGAGTGTTTATTTATAAAAAATTAAAATAACAGAAATTAATTAAACGGAAATTCATGAGATTTTTAATTTACTAAATTAAGAAGAACGCATATAATGCTTAATTTATATTTAACAAGTAAAAAATTAATAATAATGTAGTTTTATTTTTAATTAAAAAGGAAATTAATAAAATTGCATCAAATCAATATTTTATATGGAATGAATTTACTAATTTTCTAAAAAAAAATTATTTGAAAATCTCCATTTTATTAAAAAAATAATTTGAAGATAAAATATGCAAATTTTATAATAAATTTATTTTTAGCTATTAAATTTATTCTAATAATTTATTTTCTTTCAATGAAACCTAAACAGGTAAAAATCACTAAAAATACGCGGAAATAATAAAAGCTTAAACTAAAAAACAAAATGAAAAATTTAATATTATATATTTTAATTTTAATTTAGAATAATTTCCTGTGATTTTTCATGAAGAAGTTTAATTAATTTAAAATTATTAAAATAACTAAAAAATTAATGGTCAACTTTATTAAAAATTAGATTAAAGGTATTTATTTTAAACATTTCATTTTTAAAATTATTTCTTTAAAATAAGTGAATGTCATTTGGTTGTACTTTAGCACGGTTTTTAAGGAAGTTCTTATGATATGAGATTAATTGCTAATATCCTCTCTATCCATTTTCCAGAATGTATTATATTAAACTCTTAATCTAATCAATATGATACTAACGGAGATATTAATTAAATGGGTAAAAAGTTAGCCTAAGAAATAAGATAATTTATAGAATCTTAATTTATATTTTATAATAAATAATTAAAAAGGTTAATCTCAATTTTTATAAGCGAAATTATTTTTATATTTAAAGGCTAAGCTTTATTGGACATTCTCTTGGAGGCGTATTAATTAGAGCTGCATTAGTTTATTTACAAGACTTATCACAATATTTTTATATTTTTATAACACTTTCTTCTCCACATTTAGGATTTTAGTTTAGTTAAAGTAAATTAATTGATGCAGGTATTTTTAGTTTTGTTTAAATAAATAAACATATGTATTTTTATTTTTTTTAATTATATTTTAATAAAAAAATAATTTAGGATTATGGGTATTAAAAATAGTGAAAAAAGCACTTTCATTAAAATAATTATCTATGACAGATTAAACTAATATATACGATACCTTTATTTATTAGTTATCATGCTAAAATACTATTAGTTAATTCTAACATATAATTTTAGTTAGTTCTCCTTAAGATTTATATGTACCATATTATTCAGCTAGAATGTAATATGTTGAAAAATAAGAAGAAGATTAAAATCAATAAAAAATATCTTTGTAAATGTTAAATAATATTTTCAAAAATGTTTAAGTTTAAAGAATACATAGAATTGATGTTTCTTTCACTATTTTAGGAAAGTATTTTTTTCTATTATTTAATCTAAGCATAATTTATATTATTTTTTTATTTTTTTTATAAGAAATATTGATAACTATATTGGTAAAACTGCTCATATTATGTTTTTAGATAATTAAGAATACTTAAATATAATTTTTTCTCATTTTAAAGAATTATTTAGTTGATTTTATTTTTAATAAAAAATTTATGTATATATACTATTTAAAAATAAATTAATTTATTCAAATAAAATATAATTAGTTATGAATTAAATTAATTAAAAATTGTCTGTATTTAAAAATAATGTATATATATAAATTATATTAGATAATAAATAATAAAATTATTTTTTTAGAGGGAAAATTATTAAAAATAGATATTAACAAATAAAAATTTTAATTTAAAAAAAAAAAATTTGAAAAAAATGGATTAACAATAACCTTAAATATAAGATGAATAACAAAATATCAATTAAATTAGTAAATTTAAATAAAAAATATAAAAAAGAAATTTATATTAATAAATAAAAGCTGAGAATATTAAATAAACGTAAAATTATGAATAAAAATATTAAGTTTAAAATAATTTATAAGAAAAAATGGAAATAGAAAATTAATAAATTAAACAATAATTATAAAATCAGAAAGAAGAGAAAAAAAAAGAATAAAATAAAGAATAATTAATCCAAAGTTAACAAGAGTAAATATAATAATAAAATTTTTTGAATTAAAATGAATAATATAACAACTCTAATCAAAAAAATAATTAAGAATTTTCCGAAAATCAAAAAATTTAAATATAAGAAAAAAATTAACAAGAATCATAATAAAAAAATGAAAAATAATTATAAGAAGAATAAGAATATAATTAAAAAGAAAATTCTTAAATTGATAAAATTAGTGATAAATAATATTAAGAAATTAAATAAAATATAAAATAACAGTATACAAAGTAAATATGTTAGGATTTTTAAAATAAGTAAAATCAAGAGAAAACCTAAATCAAACTTGATTAAAAAAATATATAATTTTAAGATATAAAATAAAATGAATTTATTCAGATTAATTAATAATAATAAATATAAGAAATTGAATTATAATAAATAAATAAAAAACAAGAAGATAATATGTAAAATCAATAAACAAAAGAAAATAATTAAAATAAATATAATAGTAAAATAGAAGAAAAATAAGAAAATTTAGAAACAAATTTCATATAAAATTAGCAAAATATTTAAATATAATAAAATTAATATATTATTTAAAAAAATATATAAAATGAATAAATTTAAATGAAATAAAATAAAAGTTAAGAATAAGATTAAAGTAAAAAATAAGATTATTATTAATAATAATAATAATAATAATAATAATAATAATAATAATAATAATAATAATAATAATAATAATAATAATAATAAGAATAAGAATAAGAATAAGAATAAGAATAAGAATAAGAATAAGAATAAGAATAAGAATAAGAATAAGAATAAGAATAAGAATAAGAATAAGAATAAGAATAAGAATAAGAATAAGAATAAGAATAAGAATAAGAATAAGAATAAGAATAAGAATAAGAATAAGAATAAGAATAAGAATAAGAATAAGAATAAGAATAAGAATAAGAATAAGAATAAGAATAAGAATAAGAATAAGAATAAGAATAAGAATAAGAATAAGAATAAGAATAAGAATAAGAATAAGAATAAGAATAAGAATAAGAATAAGAATAAGAATAAGAATAAGAATAAGAATAAGAATAAGAATAAGAATAAGAATAAGAATAAGAATAAGAATAAGAATAAGAATAAGAATAAGAATAAGAATAAGAATAAGAATAAGAATAAGAATAAGAATAAGAATAAGAATAAGAATAAGAATAATTAAAATAAAATTAAAAATAAAAAGAAAAAGAAAAATAAAAGAAAACTAATCAGCATGTTTAAGAATAACCATTAGTAAGATCACGAGTTTAAGAAAAATATAAATAATTAGAATAATAGAGTGGAATAATAGATACATATTATAAAAAAAAATATTAGGAAATAAATGAATATGATGAATACGAAATTTTAGAAAAGGAAACCAAAAGAAAAAAAAAAAAAATCGATGAAAAAGAAGAAATAAATATAGAAAATTTATTAAATACATAAAATTAAAAAAATAGTCTTATAGATGATCAAGAAGATGAGAATTAAAAAAATAAAAGAAAAAAAAATGAATAATTTTCCAAAATAGGAATGTGTCATATGTGCAAAAGAAAAAATCGACATGTATATGGATGTTATAGAAATTGGGTACCTACTTCTTGTAATAAGTTTTTTTGTATAGACTGTTTAATTAATGGTTTAAAAGAAAATATAATTCTTATTATTCAAAAAGAAGAAACTTGGAAATGTCCTTATAATAAAAAAACTTGCCTATGTAGACATTGCTTAAATAAAAAAGAAGACTTTTAAGTTCCTATCATTGAAAATGAGAACGAAATAACAAAATTATTTGGGGAAGCTTATTTAAAAAAATAAAATTTACAAGATTTGCAAGAAACGAGAACTAATATTAAAAATAAAATAAAAAAATTAACAGACTTTAATGGATAACTTATTCTTAAATTACAAAAATAAGCTAATAAACTAACTAAAAATGAAACTGTATTTTATAATAAACTAATTCATGATAATCTTTAAGTTCTTGATTCTTTATCTTAAAAACTTATTTAAAAAGATAAAATTAAAGAAGAAGAAGGATAAGGAAAATATCATTATTATTGATTAAAAATATAAATAAAAAAATATAATATTTTATTAAAATATATATAATTACTTTTTTTAATATATATAATCTTTAGATTAATAAGATATTATTTGAATAAACTTATTAATAAAACTAATATAACAAGCTAATTTTTTTCATTAACATGACTAAATTAAGATTTTAATATTGTAAAAAGTAAAAATAACAGCATATAATATATTTGAATATACCCAAACATGATTGCATTTATATTTAACCAATACATGTTTTTTATATTACATAATTAAATATATAAAAGTATATATAATAATAATTAAAGTTTCTATTTATTCTGCATTACGATAGTAGGCTTAATATTTAATTGAAGTTTGAACTCTAATAGATAAAAATTCATTTTTATTAATAAATAAAAAAAGTAAAGCCATTATTATTGAATCTTCTTTTTTTTCTATAAATATTTGCATATATCTTATTTGTTCATATAATACTATTTTTTCTAAAAATAAGGTAAATACATTTTTCTGGCTTTTTGTTGTTGATTGAGTTCTTAACAAAAAAATATAGAAAAAATACAATATAAGTAATCCATCAAAATATGCTTAACTAAATACTAATAAATTAAAAAAAAAAAAAATATTCTTATCATAAAAATAAATAATGATTGTTTATTTTACGAGAAAAATATATCCCTGAAAGTTCCCATTTATATAATAAAATTCCTTATATATATTCATTTGGAGCTTCTAACATTTTCTATTTTTAAAAAACTAAATAAAATAGCATTTTATTATTTAAATATATACTCCTAGTACTACATTAATTTTAAAAGATATTGAAGATTTTATTATTTTACCATTTAATTAATATTTTCATCTTTAAATATAATTGATGTTTTTCAAGAAACATTCTTATAAAATTGCTTAATCTTTTTAAAATTATCTGTATTTTAATTCTTTAAATCTTAAAAATAAATTAAAAATTATTTAAAATGCAATAAATTTTATGAATTTATATCTTTTTTTTTATAGTCTAATAAAACTTTAAGCAAATGTTTGCTTTTTTAAAGAATCTAAAATATCTTTAATTTACTTTTTTTATCAAAATTTGATTCTTTTTAAATTTTCTTTGTAGAATTTATAAAAATCATTTTTTTTTTTTTTTTCTCATATAATAATTTCTAATTCAAATGCATATATTTTTATTCAATTACTATAATTTTGATTTTTTTTTTAACTATCTAGTTAATGTCTATTGTCTAATAATAGTATTATATAACTATATAGATCTTAAGGAATTTCTAATATTGGTAAATATATTCCATCTCCTTCTTCCATTTAAGGCACTAGTTTGTTAAATAGTATGCCTTAATTTTGTTTTAAATATTTTTTTATAGTTTTCGCTAATTTTTGGTGTTTTTTCTTTTCTATTTCCTTATTATCTTTTTTTCAAAATAATTTCTTATTACTTTTTCATATTATGCTTGTTATTAATCTGTAATAATTATAGTATTGAAATCTAAAAAATCAGAAGATGATTAAGTACTATATTAAGAGAATTATAACCTTACATAAATAATAATTTTTTTAATAATCTTTTATTTTATTAAATAAAATAAACTTTTTGTTTCATAAAAAAGTGTTTCTCAATTTTCTTTTTTAAAATAAATAAATAAATTAGTATTTAAGGTTTAAAAATAATTTTTTAAAAAATGGAATATTTTATTCAAATATGAAAACAACCTAAATATTATTTTTATGACAAAAATATACTAAAAAGTGTTTTTTTTTAAATAAATTTAGCAAAAAAAAACATCATTATTATGAATTTAAAGCATTAATTCGATTTTTTTGTTTAAATAAAAATTACGAGCTTAGCTAAATATTTATTTATTTTTAAATTATTATCATTAAAAATTATTTGAATAGTTATATTTTAACTTTAAAAAATCACATTTTTAATTATAAACTAACTTAATCTATATTTTTAATCCTAAACTATAAAAAGAATATTAAACTTTAGTTTAATTTATGAGAAATGCTGAAATACATTGTATATATTTTAGGAAAAAAATATTTTTTAATTATTTTTTTAAAAATTATATCTATTATATTTACAATTTGCTAAAGAGTTATTTATTAAATCAAAAATTTCTTATCATTTCATTAAATATTTTTTAATTTTTCCTTATCAACTAACTTTAAAAACATAGTTAATATATAATTAGCTCATCATAAGTAAATTTTGCAAAAAAATACGAGTTTTTGACACATTCCTTTTGCACTAATTAAAAATGGATTATTTATTATTCTATTTATCCTATTTTATAACTTTATATAATAATTTATAAATAATATAAAAAATATTTTAATTATCTATTTTGAAAAAAGATTCATCTTTTTCTGGACAAAAGATTAAATTTCTAAAATACAAAATAGTACTTAATAAACCGAAAACGTGCGAAAGTTTTTAAAAATACTTTAGAAGCTCCTAAATGAACTTTTTTAAGAATCTACAAATAAAACGTGATTCTTAAAATTAATTTATAAAAAAAAAATTATATAAAAATCCAATAACAACAAAAAAGTCTATTATCCATTTTTTCTCCAATTTTTTTCTTTTTTATGATTGAATTTTTATAAAAAAATAAAAAAGTTGGTGTAATTAATATATGTTTAATATTGCATCACATATTTAGCTTTTTTGGTTATTCCTTTATTTATATTTTTAAATATTTTTTAATTTATTTTATACTCATAATAAATGATTAGTTTATTAAAAAAAATTATATAAATATCTTTTTTTATTCTTTCCTTTATTATAATTTCAGATATATATATTAGGAATTTCTTTTATTAATTTGGATTTATAAAACAAATTTTAGGCTTTTTAAAAAGACTTTTAATGAAAATATACTATATCCAATTTTTATATATTAATGATTTTTAATTATTATTTTTATTTTATTTTTTATAAAAAGTTGTATTTATTTTCAATATTTTTCTCAATATTCTATTTATTATATGTTGTAATTCTATAATTTATATTTATTATTGTTTGTTAAATTTATTTACATAATATATTAGTTTCAGTTTAAAGTTTTATATTAATCTTAAATTTATTATATTTTTTAATAATTTTAATAATCTTTTTAATAAGGTTGAAAATTCGTATAAAAAAAAGCTTTTTTCAATATGTATTTTTTACACGTTTTTCTCAAGGATATCATATTTTTATTTATTATTTAAATTTTTTAGTTTATCGATTTATTATTTTTTAATATAATAAATGGTAGAGAACATAATTAAAAAGAAAGTAAATTTATCTGAAATAAGGAAAATAAAATCAATAAATAAGAAAACAGCAAATTAATAAAAATTATAAATACTTTAGTTAAACTGAATATTTTAATTTAAATTTATTGATAAATATTTTTAAAATTAAAATTTTTATCAATTTTTGAATAAATATAATTTTATAAATAAAATTATATAGAAATAATAAAGTTATTGGTTTTTTATTTTCCAAATTTATAACATATTATAAATATAAAAATATATTTTGATAATAATGTATTATTAAAGTAACCAACCAAATGAAAACTAACCAACTTATAATCAAAACCAAAACATTAATTAATAAAGATAATAGATATATGCCTAAGAGTAAAAATAAATAAATAAAAAATTAAAAATAAAAAAAAAGTGATTAAAATATCTAACAAAAAATAAATTATATAATCTAAAAAAACCCAAATTATTTAAAATCAACATAAGAAATCAGTCAAAATAATTTTTCTGATTAACAAAAGTTTTAAAAATAATAAATTTAAATAGAAAGCAATCAGTCAATAAATGGATCATACTATATGACCTCAACAAAGTAAAAATAAACAGACTTAACATAATAAATAAATAAAAGTATATTTCAGTCGCCTGAAAGGCATTTAAATTCAAATAAATAAAATAAAAATATAATTTTTGTAATGCCTAATAATCAAAAAAAATACTAATATTATACAGAAAAACCTTTAAGTAAAATAAAGTCAAATTTTAATTTAGATTATAATAATTAAAATTAAACTAACAATAATATTATTTTAGAAAATGAGTTTTTTTCCTCAAATAATAAGTAAATAAAACAGTATAACAGTGATAAATCATTTATCTTTGAAAATAGTTTTTTTAATTATATTCACCCTAATTAAAGAGAAGCTTTTTATTTATATTTAAAAGAATTAAAATAATAAAATTATCCATTAAAGTAAGAATAATAATAAAATAATCCATTAAAGTAAGAATAATAATAAAATATTTTTTAATCATAAATTGAATATAAATATGAAAACTTAATTTAAAAACTAAGAACTTAACATGAAAATATTACCCATATGTTAGAAAGAAGGAAAAAAATAATTAAAGAATATTAAGAATTAATAAAATAATTAGAGAACTTACATTAAAAATACTATCCTTTATAAAATATTACAAATTTCTATGTTTTTGAGCCATAAGTATAACATTATTTAGAACAATTAAAATTAATAGTAGATGAAGTAAAAGAAAAATCAATAGGTAAAATATATATTAAATATAAATAAAAAAAAATGCATATAAATATTATTAGAAATTAAAGATTTAATAGTGATATTTAATAGGTTCTTTAATAAAAATTAAATTCAAAATAAGGAAAAGAGTTCATAAAAAGTTTAAGAAATAGACTCTAAAGGTTTAGAAATAACTTCATAAATATAATTTTATATCCAAACTTTAACTTTAAATATAACATAATATAAAAAATAAGCAAATTTAGACCAAGAAAGTGTAGTTTCTAACGAATAAGCATAACAATTATAAACAATTATGAAATAAACAGAAGAATTTAGTTATAAAATAAATACAAATTTATAATAATTTAATGATGAGATAATATATGACTTATAATAAATTCTAATAGGAGAAGAAGAAAAAAATAATTTTTTTACTAATTTTTATTCAGAAGTATAAGAAAATTATGACTTAATTATTAAACTTTACTTTTAATATAAAACAAATATTTTAAAAATAATGGATGAATTCTTTTCTTATTAATAAGAATTACAAATTCTTATTGAAAGCTTTTTTGAAAGCAATTCCATAGTATTCGATAATAATATAAAGCTTTTGTAAAACAAAATAATAGAAATTAACTAAAAAAATAAAAAACTAAGATAAAATATAAAAGCTTTACGTTCTAATAAAAATAAATTTTAACTTTTTAATTAAATAAAGATTAAAATAACAAAAAAAATTTTGTTAAAAACTGAATAATTTAAAAACATGATTATTTAATTTTAGGCTTAAATAAATTTTGTAAATTCAAATGATTTCAGGAAAATAAATATAATAAATTAAGAACTAAAACAAATTAACAAAGGGATAATTTAAAAAAATAAATATAAAGAAATTATTAGTAAGTTAAATTGGCTTTTAGCAGCATATAAAAGTGCCTAATAATTTTTAAAATGGAATAATAATAAGCTATTTTTTATTAATTAAATATTAGAAATTTAAAATTAACAAAACTTAATTTTTAATGAAAATAAAAAATAATAATTTTAATAGGAATTTCTCAATATAGAATAATTGCAAAAAGAATATTTATTAGAAATATAAAATATCAATAATAATAAAGAAATTTTCTTTAATTTTAATTAGAGTGAACTTAATAATAATAATATTATGAATGCATTATCAAAAGCTTAAAAATGTTCTGTTATAATTTAGTAGGTTTTGAATTAGGATAACAATAACTTTATCTTTAAAAAAATCTAAATATAAAATTAAGTAGATAAACATTTATTAGAAACAGCTCATATATTTGTGGAAAATATCAATAATTTTAAATTAATTAATTTTTCTAATGTGAATTTTTCAGTAAATAAAAATAAATAATTGAATACTAATTTAGATTAGCTAATTTAATTAATAAATGATGTAATTTTTTAAAAAAATATATATTTTTATAAATTATTATAAAGGCAGAATATAATTTATAAAATATAAAACTTGATTAAAATAATTATTAGGCTCACTGTCTGTTTGAAAATCTAATAAAAGATTTTATTCGAATGATTAAATAATTGAAATAAGCAATTACATTTTGGATTAATGGAATAAAAGAGATATTAAATTATATAAATAAATAAAATTCTCAATAACGAATTGTAGAATAAAACATATAAACATTAAGTTAAGCTTTAAATAAGAAAATAAAAAAAGATATTCCTTAAAACCTTTAATTTATACCTATACTTTACCAAAAAATTAAAGAAAGTATTTATTGTTTAATTGTTTATTTTTTTGACAAAAATAATGTGAATTTTGAAATAAATTAATAAAATTACGAGTAAATAATAAATAATTTATCAATTGAAATATAAAAAGGTGAAAATAATTTAACTTTTATTTGGAAAACATATCTATGTGTTTAATTTTTAGAGATAAATTTAAATAATAATAATACAGTTAAAATTTAAAAATAAATAATTTAAAAATTAGATATATTAAGAAGTTAAATTACTAATCATTTTTTAAGACATTTACATGCTTACACTAATAATTTTGATTTTTAATATTGTATACATCTTGCATTATTAAAATATATAATCACTGGTGAAAAATTATAATAAGCTTAGCTTTAATAATTAGTAAACATATGTATTTATTTAAATAATAGACTTATTTTTGCAGATAAATTAATATACGAAGTAAATAATAAATGGAACTCCCAAATAAATTTATAAAATCAATAATATGTGCAATTTTTAACTAGTTTAATTTATTTTTTGTAGTTAATTTAATCAAATAAATTGGATCAAATTTTATTTTTAGATTAATTACCAAAAAATATTATTTAAGAAATGAAATAAATAGCCTAATCTAATAAAGATTTATTAGTTTAAAAAATGTAAGTATTTAATTAAATATAATTAAATTAGTTAATATAGATAGTTTAATATATTTAAGCTTTACATATTTATAATTAATATATAGAAAAGTAAGATTTTTCTTGGTATTAAACTGATTAAAAAGATTTTATTTTAAACAAAATTTAAGAAAATATAAAAATTTTATAAACTAATTAGTGTTTATATGATTTTGAATATTTGTATTATAATAATAATTAATATAATTAAGGTTTTAATTTAAATTACTTAGGTTTATTCAAAGAAATTAAAGGAATACAAAAGCTTTAGTGTATTAAATAAAATATGAATGAAATTAAAGTTTGGGAAAAATATATTTTAGATTATTATAGAAAATTTAAATAATAAATAAAAATATAATGAAAATATTCACAAAGAACTTTAATAATTAAAATGTTTAAGCTAAAATTAGTTAAGTTTCATATAATATATAAATACTTAATATTGATTTGAAATAAAATAAATATATTTATAATAATTATTAAATGTAAAAGTAATGATAAATATATAGATTTATAATTATTAATAAAAATGAAAATATATAAACTGATTTTTAAATTTAATATAATCATATACATCTCTATATTTATTCTTAAAAAATCTAGTTATTTTTTTAAAAAAATAACAATAAATAATAATAAATAAATTATATTTATTTTATTTAATTCTTTAAAAATAATTTGAAGAAAAAAACATGTAAATTATTTATTTAATATATAATTTATAAGTTAACTTTTTTTATCAAAAAATTTATTAAATATCGCAATAAATAAATAGATTTAAATGTTAAGTTTTTGTTAATTTATATATTAATAAAAAAAAATAAAAATATATGATTAAATATCATTATACATAAGTAAAATCAATGCTTTCCACATTTTTTACAATGTTCTTATTTTTTAAAGTTCCAACCAGTTCCACAGCATTTTTTACAATATCCTCCATGAGAATAACATTTACCACAAGGATATTATTTTCCATGTTTAGAAACTAAAGCATCGCCTCCACATTTCTTACAACCAGGGGTAGGATTAATCCTAGGCAAAGTCTTTCCTCAAATCATAATACCTTGTTATTATTAATATCGAAATCCAGGTCCCGGAGGACAAACAGCAAATCCAGGTCCAGGAGGACAAACAGCAAATCCAGGTCCTGGAGGACAAACAGCAAATCCAGGCCCACTAGGAGGAAATCCAGGTTGAGGATATTGTCCAGGATAAGGTTGTTAAGGAGGAGGATATATAGGTTATTAACCATTAGGGAATCCTTATTAAGGAGGGAATCCTTGTTAAGGAGGGAATCCTTGTTAAGGAGGGAATCCTTATTAAGGAGGGAATCCTTGTTAAGGAGGGAATCCTTGTTAAGGAGGGAATCCTTGTTAAGGAGGGAATCCTTGTTAAGGAGGGAATCCTTATTAAGGAGGGAATCCTTGTTAAGGAGGGAATCCTTGTTAAGGAGGGAATCCTTATTAAGGAGGGAATCCTTATTAAGGAGGGAATCCTTGCTAAGGAGGGAATCCTTGCTAAGGAGGTAATCCTTATTAAGGAGGGAATCCTTGTTAAGGATAACCAGGCTATTATGGATAACCCTATTATGCATCATATTTAAATTCAAAATCAACAAGAATTTATCCAGAAGAATTACCTTTTCTATTTAAGCTTACCCATTCCTATTTTTTACAACCAGGAGATGAAATAACATTTTATATAGAATAAGATCCTTCACCTTTTTTAGAATATATTTTCAAAGAAATTTTTTTTTTGTAATTTACCTATAAAATCATTTTATGAATTATTATCGTAATCTGCTACTGTAAATTTAATAAGCGTTTCATTTCCTACTTTAAAAGTAAAAGTATCTATCCATGATGGATTTTTACCAGCATCTTTAGCTACAGCAGAAGTATACTTTTAATTACCAACAAATGCATTTACAAATGGATCCTTGATTATTAAATTATATTATAAATTTTTGAAATTATATTTATTTGAATTACCATTTTACCGAAAAATTCAGTATCATATGTAAGCTTTGCACACTTAGGTTTAACAATTAAAGTACCAGGCATCTAAATAATTATTTTTATTTGTAATTAAATATAAGATTTTTTTATATGATAATTAAAATTGATAATATATTTTAAGCCTTAATATGAAAAATAAAATGATATAATAGAATAAATTATTTATTTATTTTTAATTTGTATTATTGAAAAAAAAAAAAAAAGATAAAAAAAAAAATAATAAAATTATGAATATAAATAGAATAATAATAAAATAAAAAAAACATAAATTTAAAAATTAAAGAAAATAAAATATGTAAAATAAAAATATTAATATTATTAGAAAATATATAATTTTTTGAAAAAATTGTATTAAAAATATATATAAAAAAATTAATATATATAAAAATATATATATATATTATAAATATATATTTTTATTTTATTTACATATATATTTTATTATATTTTTTTTTTATTTTTAAATTATTTTTTTAATTTAATTAAGCTATGATATTTTTTTTTTTATAATTATTAATAAAACTTAAATCAATTAAAATTATTGTTTATAAGAATATTTTTTATTATTTTCTTTTTTTCATATATTTATAAAATTATAATATATTATTATAAATTTATATGTTATTTTCTTTTATAATAATTAATTTTATATAAATTTTTTATTTATATTTAACAAAAAAAATTAATTTTTTAATTTTAAATAAATTAAATTAAATTTATTAATTTTATAAAATAATAAAATAAATCAAAACAAAACCAAATAAATATAACATTATTTTATATAAATAAAATATATAAGACATTAAATGTATTAACAAAATTATTTAAAACATAAAAATTCTTATAATCAATTATGTAAATTTATTTTAAAATACGATTTTTTAAAAGTTTCACAAAATATCAGTCGCAATTTAACTTTTGTTTATTATTTCTTTTTTATTTTAGGATTATTTGCATTTTTTATAGCTCTTACAATTTCTCTATATCTTTAAAATAATAATTATGATTTATATTAAATAAGAATTTTTTAAGCTAAGAGAAATTGGGAATATAATTAAATTGATGAAATATTATAAAAAAGTTAAATATTTGTATAAATATTATTAGATTAAAATAGAAATATTAATCTAAAAATGGAATACTAAAAAGTATTAAAAGACAATAATTTTTAACATAATTATTCATATATTCCAAATGTTTTTTTATAAGCAAATTTAGATTTAAATAAAATAAAGACATCAAATTAATATAATAATTTAAAATTTGAATAACTTAAAGAAAATCAATATTATAATTTCAAAAACTAATTTATTTAAAAAATAGAATTTTATAAAGAAAAACTCAGTATAAATTAAATGATAAAATATGGTATTTGTTAAGATTACAAATAATGCAAAAGATTATGTATTGAGAATTTAGGAGAGATAAAAATTGTAAAAAAACTCTCAAATAAAGATAATAATTATAATCATAAATATTGTTATTCCGATTTCGTACTTAAATAAATATGTTTGGTTTCTTAAATAAATCATTAAAATAATTGGGAAATTTACGGAGGATGTTTTGAAAATAATTAGAATCAATTATATGATTTTTAAAACAATATTATTAAAACTCAAATTATATTAAGAGATAAAAATGACCCTTAGTTAATTGCTATTAATTCTTCTAAAAATTTTACAACCTAATCTTTACTTTAAACTTAAGAAAGCTTTTTGTCTTAGATTCTTTATATTAGCAGTGCCTCAATTTTTTTTATTCTTATTATTTTAACAGCTCTTATAAATATTAAAAAAGAAAAGGAAAAAGAAAAATTCTTGAATGTTTATAAAGTATCCCATATTTAGCCTCAAAAATTTTTTTAGTGAATATTTACAGATGGAAAGTTTTATATTATTTTTAGATTATTACAAAATGAAAGAAATTTTTTAAATATAAACTTCTATTTTATACATTTTTATATATTTGCAAATCGATAATTCGAATCGAATATTAAATTAGATTTATTTTATAAGTTTTTATATATATTATAAAGAAAAAAAATAAACATAATTTTTCTAAAAATAATAATATTACTAAATTTAATTGTTTATATAAATTATAATTTAAAATAATAATATTACATTTTTTTATAAAACATTATTCATAAATAATATATAATATTTTTTCAAATGTTTGATTTGTATGTTTTAAAATTATGAAAGAATATTCAAAAATATAATTTTAGAGAATATTTTATAATTAAAAATACTTATTTTTAAAAATTAATATATATTTATAATTAGCATAAATCTTTTAAAAATAAAAAAATTAATTCCCTAAAAAAAAAAGGCAAATGTGAATTTTTTCCTTAATAGAAATTCTGCTTTCAATAAAATGTGCTAGTAATGCTTGATGCTTCAAAAAAAAAAAAAAAAAAATTATGCATTTAGAAATCGCATAGACATGTTTTATGATGAGAATCAAGTACTTGGAAATATTTTTGTTTAATTTTCATAAGTATGTGATAGCACAATTTTTCGATTACATAAATTTTATCAAGGGACTAAATTTACCTTTTTTTTTAAGGGAATTAATCTGTTTTATTTTTAAATGGTGTTTGGTAATTCTTAAAAATAAAATTGATGTTTTATATAAAATCATTATGTAAAAAAAATAAAAAATGAGTAAATAATAAAATGCTCACAATTTAATACTTACTAAAGGTAAATAATATCCATTTGGCATAAATTCAAACCGTGTAGAAATATCTATTTAATTCATTTTTATATTATTATATTCAAAATTCTATAATTAACAAAGGATATCGCTAGCATCTATGGTAATTTGACCTCCTTTTTATTTTTATTAACCTCGCATTATCGTAACATGGAATATTTTTTATCCGCCTTATGCTTTTTATTATTAAACATCTTCCTATGTAATCAAATCCCTATCCAAAAACTCTTCAATGAGAAAATTAGTAATTTCTTTTAAATATTCCTAAGATTATCCTGGTTCGATTTAAGCATATACAGTATTAGCTTGCTTTTCATTTTTTCCGAAAAAAGAAATACCTTTTAAGTTAACTTTTTTAGTTTTTTCCCCAAATATTTATATCATTTATTCTGCATTTCTCATACATTCACTTGCTTTTCGTTGTCTTTCGGGTGTATTTAGTCGAAGCATTAACAAAGTTATATGAATTTATCTAAAATCTTTCAGAAAATTATTCGCATATTTTTATTCGCCAAATACTGAGTTTATGTTATTACTTATGTCCTTTAATTTTTGAATCAACTTTTCTTCTTTATATAATGGAATGCTTATAAAATGAGAATAATCTCCCGTATCAATCTGTTCAGCTAGTTCTTAGGCATTCAAAATGCGTACATTTTCTCCTAATTCTTTATTCCATTAATTTGTTGGATAAATATTTGATTATTAAGGCATCCTTTATTGCTGAAGTTACTTTTCTTGTTTTTATTATTAATATTGTTTGCTATTTTAGATTATATTAGTGTATTACTTTTCAATCTTTTCCTCAGCTTTTTCGGCCTTTTATAATTCAGCCTGATTTATTGCACATACTCTAAAAATTCTTTTCCCAACTTTTTTGTCTTCAAATTATGGATTTTCGTTAAACATATTTTTTTTATTTTATTTTTTTAAATTTTATTAAAATCTAATTTTATTTATATAATTATATATTTACTAAATAATTTTTATACATACTTATATATTTTTTGTATTTTTTTTTAGATTTAAATTAAAAATAAATTTAATTGCTTTAAATTTTAGTTTATAAAAATAAATATTAATTTCATAGTAATTTTATGTATATTTACATTTAATTTCATTAATTTTTAATATAAAATAATAATAATTTGATATAATTTTTAATATTTAGTGAAGAGAAAAAAAGAATGAAATAAATTAATTTATATTTATTGTATTTTAATATTTTTTAAATAAAATTAAGAGGAAAAAAATACTAAATCAAAATATATAATTATAATTTTCTAAAAAAAAAGAATAATATTTTAAAAAAACAAAAACAAAAAAAAGTAAAATGAAAAAAGGGAAAAATAACTAATAAAATAAAGATGATGATAATTATAAACATCCTGAAATAGATTTATTATATTTATAAAGAGCAAATACAGCTTTGAGCAACCGATTAGATATATAAAAAAAGGACCTAGACCAATTAAAATAAAATGAATAAAATTTTAAAAACAATATAAATAATTATGAGTTTTTCTATGCTTCATTTTTTTCTGGATGGAAGAATTTCTTATTAAAACTTGAAAGGCTAAACTAATTAATTAAAAAGTAGGGAGCTGAAGATAAATTTTTGGCAAGATTTAAGGCTATATTTGAAAATCTGGGTGACATGTCATAAATAATAGATAATATAAAAGATTATCATAAAAGCTATTAATAGTAAAATAACTTGATACAAATGCAAGATTTATAGAAAATAATAAAGTAAAAAGTTGAATAATTCATAAAATCCTTTGAAACTGTTTATACGGAGGTTTTAATAGAGTATGGCTAATACAATGAAAGAACTAATAGTGCATTAAAATATTTTTCTTAATAAAATAATGATATGAACGAGGCTACTCGAAGAGTTTTAAAAGACTATAATGAATAAAAAGGGAAATTGAAAGAATGGGAAGTTTATTTTAAAAAATAAATATCATTAGAAGAAACTGAAAAGGATTTTCTTTAAAATTATTTCAAATAATGTTGCAATTAATATGAAGCTTTATAGGATTAAATAAATGAATATAAAGAAATTATTGAAAAATAATCTCGTTTTATTAGAAATTCAATGGATTTTTCATAAAAATCACTTATGAAAAAAATAAAAAACGAACTTTAGTTTTCTTCTTAAATAGATGAAGAACTTCTAGATTCAGAGGGTTTCGAATGTGTATGTGGAGGATATTAAAGTGATTATTTAAGCTAAAAATTTGAAAATGCTTTAAAATAAATTATAGATTCTAATATTAAAATTGATTAACAACAATAATAATAATAAGAATTTAGGAATGAAAATAGATAAAAAAACGTCACTTCTCCTTTCAAAAATTAAAACTAAATAAGCAATGAATCTTTAGATGAAAATATTAGTGGAAACTAACAATCTAATAATTAATAATAATAAAATCTGTTTTCAACAAATTAGTAAAATACTGCTGATATTTCTTTATTATCAATAACAATTAATGAGCAATAATAATAATAGTAATAATAATAATAGCAAGGCATTTATTCATTCAAACAAATAAATTACACTAGCTTATTAAGATGAAATATAAATGCTAAAAAAATAAAACGAAGAGCTAGTAGTAGAAGTAAGTTAATTACAAAAAACGATTTAAGAAATAAAACTCTAGAATAATAATTTAGAAGAAAAGTTTTTTAATTCTAATGTGTTTAATTCAATCGTATATTAAGCTTAAGAACTTTTAATATATAGTAATTCGCTAAAGGAATAATTATATTCTGCAAAGTTAAAAATATAAGAAATAGAAAAACTTCGATTTAAAGAAATAAATGAATTGGTTGAAAAATTTAAATAAGAAAAATAAAGTTTGCTTTTATAATTACAAGAAGCTAGAGAATGTGCACTACCTTAATAATTAAATGAAAATATGAAGAATATTTTGAATTAAAATTTCAATGTAGAGACTTACACTAAACCCATTTAAGAAAACTATGAAAAGATTAATAACGCTTTGGAGTTATAAAGAAAATAAAATAAGTTTGTAGAAGAATAAACAAAAGAAATATTGCTATTTTAGAAGAAAATTAAAAACAAATTCAAGAACTAAATGTAAAAGTAAGTTCGTAAGAATAAATAATTATATAAATGGAGTTAAAATATTAAGATTCTCGGAAGAATTTTTTAGAAGATAAATAATTTAAGTATTAAAAATTTAAAGATCTTTTATAGGTTCTTGAAAAATGATTGAATAATCCAATAATTAATCTAATTCTAAACTATTTAAAGAATTCGTAAGTTATGTAAAAGCAAGAGAAGATAAGGTAAACTTGATTGAATAAAAACTAAAATAATCATAAAAAGAACTTAAAAATTAAAAAAGTTAACTTGAAGAATTATTTAAAACATTAGAATAAGTAGAAAATAATTATGATTAACTAAAAGATACGTTTGATAACTAAACATTATAATTAAAATAAAAAGAAGATCATGAATAATAACTGTAAAAATAGATTTTAGAAGTAAATATGAAGTTTGAATAAGAAAAATATGTCTATAAAATAAAAATTTAGGCTGATTAGTAAAAAGAAGATACTTAAAAATAACTTATTGAAAGTTTGGAAGAAATCAACAAAAACCATTTAATGAAAAATGAAGAATATTAAAAATAAGTTGAAACTTTTATAACAGAATATGAAAAAATAAAAAATGAACTAAAAGAAAGTAACCTTTAATTATACTAAAAAAAATTAGTCATGATCTTTTGGCTTAAAAATTTGATGATTTGCTTTAAATAAATAAAGAAAATATATATTCTATTGAAAATTATAAATAAAAATTAAAAGAAACATAAGATATTCTAGAAAATACAATAAATAAAAATTAAACTTAATAAGTAAAAGAATTACAATAATAATTATAAGATTAAAGACATTTGCTTTTGTGTAGTTGTGGATAACATATTAAAGATACTATAATTGCTAAATGTTATCATCCTTTTTGTAAATTTTGCATTAAAAAATAAATTAAATTAAGAAATAGATAATGTTCTATATGCAGAACTAATTTCGGAGTAAATGATATTAAAACTCTATACTTATCTAATTGATTTTTTATTTTTTAACTATGCATATATAAAATTTATATATAAACATTATATTTTTAGTTTTATTTAATTTATATTTTGTAACTTTTTTATTTGTTTACTTTTTTTTTTTGTTTATTCAAATAATTGGAAAAATTTATATAAAACCAAAATATTATAGTTAAGAAAATAAAAAATAAATGAGAATTTATTTTTATAAAATATAAAGTAATAGAAAGGATATTAAATATTTTAATAAATTACTGACATATTTTTATGTGATTTAAATATATTTAACAATATTAAAAAAAAGATTAAAAACTTTAGAAAATTATAATACTAAAAAAGATATATAATCTTATTGTAGAATTAAAAAATGCAAATACTTTTGAAATATTATAGAAAATATTATTTTACAAATTAATATAATTTCAAATAAATTATTTAAGATATTTAACAATATAATGATTAAAAAATATATAAACATAAAAATTTATTTTCAATTTAATAAAAAATTATAAAAAATTTTAAATGCGTAAAAGAATTTGAGCATTACATAGTTAGTATTAACGAATAAAATTACTTGGGACTATAAAATATTAACAACATTTTTTTAAGAATATATTAAAATAAATTAAATAAAAATCATAAAAAACATTGGCAGAATAAAACTTTAAAAAAACTAGTATTTATAAAAAAAAAAAATTAATAATAAATAAAATAATAAAAAAACCTATTATATATAATATTATAACTAATATTGATTTGCAACTATTTTTTTATCTATAAATTAAGAAAAACTAATTTAATTTAAATAAAAATTTTTATAATTAATAATTACGAAATAATTTTTTATGTTTTTAAAAGAATGAAAAATTTATACTTACAATGCAAATAAAACAAAATTATTTGATAAATGATATTATTATGAATTATCACGTGATTTGCTATAATAAATATATAAAATCTATTCTTTTAATTATAAAGGGAATAAATATTTAAAAAAAATTAATAATCAAATTTAATAGTTAAATTATAATTTAAAATTTATAATTTATAATTTATAATAGTGTCGAAAATAAAAATTAAGAAAGTAAACTTATTTTGGATTTATTAACAAATGACATAATTTAAAATTAAAGCTAAATCTTGAACTTTACAAACTTATTAAAACTGGTAAAAAAATATAAAAAATTATATAAATAAAAAAAATATATTATATTATTAATTAAGAAAAAAATTACTCCTTTTAATTTTTAATTAAATAAAATATTAGTATATATTTATTATTTATGATTAAAAATTATAATTATAATTATAATTATAATTATAATATCATATAATTAATAAAAAAATAATATAAAGTCTATTAAAGTAATTTAAAAGATTAGTCTTAAATGCAATGTATATATATATTATAGAAAATAACAAAAATTAATATAATAAAGTAAAAAACTATTATTTATTATATATTTCTTTTAAATAAATAATAATTTAAGAATACAAATAAATAATATAATCTATTTTTAAATATAGTTAAATAGTATTTATGAATTCATAAATAATGTGAAATATTTTTTTAATTATACTCATTATAATTTTATTTAAAAAAAAAAATATTTTTTCATGTTTAAAATAAAAAAAATTAAAATCAAAAATATTATTAAAAACATAAAAATATATAGTTATTTAGATAAAATAGTATCTATGTTATTTAAAAATATTTAATAGTTAAAAATGATTAATTAAAAGTTATAGAAAAATAATTTAATTTACAAAGAAAAATAAATTAATTTGAAGATATTAGTAATTTTAATTAATTAAATAATGCTAGTAATTTAATTTAATAAAATATTATATATACAATAAATTTAGATAATCCACTTTTTATCCTATAAAATAAAAAATATTCAAATAAAATTAAAAACATAATGTAAATAATTAATTTAAAAATACTTAAAAACTTGAAATACATATAATATTTTAAAAAGATTTTTTTTTTTAAACATCATAAATTTCATAGATAGAATAAATTTTGAAAATTATTATTAAAACAATATATGCTTTAATATTTTTATATTATTTAATTATAATTAGATTTTTAATTAGACTACAAAAATTTAATTACTTTTACTAAAAAGTATTTAATTAATATATTACTCAAAAAGTTATTTTTAAATAATTTTTTTATTTTTACACTTATACTAAAATTTAAAAATAAAAATAAATTCATTCAATTAAATCTTACAAATATTTTAACCTTTCTACAATTTTAAAATTCTCTATTTACTTTCTTTTAAATTTAATATATTTGTGTTTTATATCTTTTTCCTAAAATAAATAAATATAAATTCTAAAAATATAAATAAATACTCCATATAAAAAGGTTATTTTTATAATTATTATTTCCTAATTATTAGTGTCATTTTCTAAATCAATTTGTTTAATTTATTAAGGTTTTATTTAGAATTAAATTTTTTTGTTTTCACAATTAAAAAATACAATAAGATTTTTTAATAAAACAAGTGCTTTACTTACATATTCTTATATATTATTATTTAAATTTATTTATTATCTATTAAAATTTTAATTATTTTAAGAATCATGTATAGGTTCTTTGACAATAAAAGTATCCACAACCTCGTATTCTTCATTTTCATCAAATAAATTCCATAAAACTTATACAATAGTTTCTTCTTGCTCTGAAATTTCTCTAAAATATTATACATTTTCATACATTATTCTAGGCATTCTCATCCTAGTATCCCTTGACCTGTCATCATAAACAGCAAAAATACTAGTTAAACCTTCTGCAGCTTTTGCTGTAGCATCTAATGCTCCTGACAATGGTTTAGTAAGAATTCCAGAAACTCCTTTGAAAGCTCCTTTTATAAATCCAGTAAGGCCGTTTTTTTAGCCTCCTTAATAAGGATGAACTACAATACCTGTTAATCCACTATCTAAACTTTAATAAATTGATTATCCAGCTTATTTTAGTCCTTATGATAATTTTTATGGTTTATTAAGCATGAATTTTTTTCTTTATTAAATATAATCATAATCCTTTACATTTATATATAAATATATAAAAATATATATATATATATATAAATATATATATATATATATATATATATATATATATATATATATTTAAATACGCTAGATATTATAGTTAAACATGATGCTAAACTTCCACTAAATTTATTTACTGAATAACATGCACCTGCAATTGTATTCTTCATTAAAGAACCTGTTCCTTCCATCATTCCTACTCCTAAACCTAAAAGACCTTCATTTTATAGACCTTCAAGGGGTTTCATGTAAAAATCTTCGATTCCTATTTTAATTTTTCTAAATAAATTTATTGGGTTTCCTATTATTTCTACAGAACCTAGCAACATAAATAATGTAGAAATAATTCTCTTTTGATAATGTTCCTTTATTTTATGAATTATATTTGATGTTGTCCCAAATTATTCTTCAATTTTGAAACCTTAAAGTTTTACTGGAGCTTCATCTATATTTTTAAATGCTGTTCCTAAAGCATCTGCTAGAAAATCTAAAGAAAAGCTTTTCAATCCTTTATTTTCTTCAACCTCTTCTTCTTTTACAATTTTAGTGTGGAAAGAAATGTTAAATTTTATTTTATTAACTATCATTTCTCTTATATATATATATTATTTCATTTCAGGTATACTTGAATAAGTCCATTCATTAATTAATTAAAACTTTTCAGCTTTTTAATTGATCTTTATATTATAATTTTTTATTATATTTAATTTAATTTTTATTATTTTTAATAAATACAATTTCCTAATAAATGTTTTTTGGGAATAAATAATCTGTCAAATGAATTTCTTTAGTATTAGAAAACTTATTTTATTCATAAAAAAATTACTTAATATTATCAATTGCTTCTAACAAATGATTTACATATTCTTCATCTAATTTAATAGTAGTCGGAAATATAAACACATTTAATTTATTAATATTTAAAATCTAATTTTAATACATAATATAAATTAAAATTTTAGTAAATAAAAAATAACATTTACTGAAGAATTTTAATGTTCTATTTCTAAATAAAGTTCAAAATAATTTATTTAGTTTTTAGTAATTAAATTATTAAATTTGGGAGTTAAATTAACTTAAGTTAAAGCTTATCTACTTGAATTATTATCAATTTACAAATATTAAATTTAAACATTAGTGACTCTTTTCTCAAATTTTGATTAACTCATTTCAATTGTAATCCCCTATAAAGTTATATAATTTAATTCTCTATTTTTTTTTTTAGTAAAAGCAATAAAAGAAATTCCAACAAGATCTAAATTAATATAGTATATACTTTCAAAAGAATCTATATTTTATTCTTATCCTTCTTATAAATTCTAGGTATGGCTTTTATTATTTTTATCTTATTTTAAGATAATAATTTTTGTGTTTTTTTCAAAAAAACATTAAATCATTACTTCATTTGAGTCCCCGTTTTACTTTTTAAAAGAAATAGTTTTATTAGTTTAATAATTAAATAAATTTAAAATTTCTTAATGAACTAAAAAACCATCATCTTCTTTAAATTCAATTTTAATTTCAGGTTTAAAATCAGGATAAATCCAAGCAAATGATCTTAATTAATTATTTTCTAATTAAAAAGATTAATTATTAATATCATTATAAGTCAAATTTTATTAACAATATACAATAAAATCTTCACATTAATTTAAAAAAACATATCCAAAATCTTTATCATTAATTTTATTTTCAATAACTATATAAAAACTACAATTATTCATGCTAATAATAATTTAAAAAAATACAGCACCAACATATGTTTAGTTTTTGTTATAATTTTATTATTATTATTAATTTAATAACAAATTATTATTGGGATTAATGAAAAATTATTCAGTTATTACATGAGAAGAAGAAGAAAAAGATGAAGATGGTAAGGAATATAATTCATGTTATTCAAATATATTACAAAATATATTTACAGTTCTAATAGCTTCTAAACAAAAAGGTCCACTCCACAAGCAAATTTTATTATTTAAAAATTAATTTTAATTAATATCTTTTTAAGAAATTCGTATTTAAATTTGTTTCCTATTAATTTATTTATTTATTTATTTATTTATTTATTTATTTATTTATTTATTTATTTATTTATTTATTTATTTATTTATTTATTTATTTTTTTATTTATTTTTATAATTATAATAATTCATTTACTCTTATCTACAATCTTTCCAATACCATGCTAATCTTTATTCCCCTTTTTTTATTTGCATATATTCTTCAAAATTATTAGATTATGATATATCTAAATCATACTAAGTATTATTTATAATGACATATTTAGGGTTTACTTATATAATCTTAGTATATTCTTTGTATTCTTATACAGCTTATACTAATTTAATATTAATTCCCAATTCATAAAGTTGTGTTTTTATATTTATTTTATTGATTTCTTTTGGAATTTTAGCTTCCATAAAGCTTTATCCAATTCCTTTTATGCTAACTTCATTTGAGATATGCTTAATATTATTCATTTTCGAAAACATTAGTGTTTTTTCTTAATTCATTAGTATAATTTTTTAATCATCTGGAATTTAATCTTATTTATATATTTTCTAACCAACTAATTTTCTTGGTTTTTGTTCATCAAAATCATAAAAAATTAAATCATTAAAGTTAGTAGTATTTATAAGTACTGTTTTTACGTAGAAATAAATAAAAAAAGATTTTTTTTTCGAAATTTATTATTCATTTAAAGTTTTGAATGCTTACTTAGCAAAATCTTTGATATTTCTTGTGGAAGATTTTAAATTATGATTTTCTTAAATTACAGTATTCATATAAATATTTACAGCCTTTCCAATATTTTATAGGTTTTTATAATTTTAATTTTTTTTTTTATGATTATTATAATTATTATCATTATTACTTTAAACATTTTAGTTTATATAATCAGAAGTAAATAAATTTTCATTTTCATCATAAATTTTGATTTTTTCTTGTATAAATTTTTTTTTTTTTTTTAATTTTTCGTCATTCATTACACATATTTTCTCACTTTTTTACATATTTTCTAAGTTTACTTATATATAAATGTTATGATCATAAGAAGCCATATGCTCTTCATAAATTTCCTGTTTTTCTAAATTAATTGAGTAAATTTTTTCATTTTAAAAATATTCGTTTTCATATAAACCTTCTCCTTCATCGTTTTCTTGATTTTATTTATAGTTTTCAGATTTGTTTTTCTTCTTTTTTTTTACTTCTAAAATAATGTCTATTGTTATTTTTTTCGGCAAAGCATTTTAAAATTTTAAAATAGATTCTAAAATTAATAATTTTCGTCCTTTAAAATCTTCATCTTCCCTTTTTTTAAAATATGAAGTGTATTAACCATGTTTTATTTCTAAACTCTCATCTTCTTTTTAATTATTTATTATTTCTTCGAGTCTTACAAATTTACTTGCTTTTTTTTATTTTTTTTATTTTTTTAATATCATTTTTTGATATTTACTTTAATTTTTTATATTTTTTTCAATAAAACTTAAAGAAAATTAAGAATCTATATTTTAAAATATATTCTAAAGGGATTGGATATTTTTCTTAAGGCTTTATTTATAAAATCAATTATTAAACATTTTTTTTATCCATAACAATCTATTAAGAAAAATTAAAAAATATTAAAATAAAATAAATAAACTTAAATAAATTTATTAGTAAGATTATAAAATAAATATGGCGAAGATAAAATAAGAAACGTTTTAGTATCTTTAACTTAAGTAAAAGCCATAAAGCATTTATCTTAGCATTATATTCTATTTCCTTCCACATAATCTACAATCCACCAGTTATATTTAATTATTTTTTACTTATTAATTTTGATATTTTTAATTACATATTCAATATTTTAACTATCTTCAAAAAATAAATCTAAACTAAGTTCTTTATTGAAATTGTTTGCGAAATTTTCTTCATTGGAATCAATTTCGATATCAATTTTTTGATTATTTTCAACTTTAACTTCATCAAATTTTCCTTATATTTTTATTTGCGTAATTTTATACCCAGTTTAATTAAATATCGTAAAAATACAAATTTTTTCTTATTTTTAATAGCAAGATGACTACCTATCACCAATTTTAAAAAAGCTTTATTAATTAGACAATTTTTATTTAATGTTTTCTTCTTCCTATTTTTTGACTTCGTACAATTATAAGTTATTTTATCTAATTAAATCTATATATTTTTACCATTAATTATAGGCATTCATTAATATTCCTATCATAGTATCAGATATTGTTAATTTTATAATATTCTTTTATTATTTTTCTTACTTGTTTTAATTCTTCTGTTCTTATTATAATTATTGAATACTTAAAAAAAATTTCGGGTTTACTTCAGTACCTCTAATTAAATTTACTAAAAACTAACTTTTTTCTAAAATTGGCTCCATTCTACCAACATAAGGGTTATAATATGATAAGTATAATATAATTATTCCGTCTAAAAGACTTCTGTCTTATTAAGATACTATACATTTTTATATTTTATTCATTTATTTTTAAATTTATTTTTTACCAATTGATAAATTAGCTGTTATATTTTAATGTAAAACAGGTAAATAAGAATTCGCAATATTATTAATAATAATTATTTCTATTCCTTCAATAGAAAACTTTTTAGTTGTATAAAATTAAATCCTCGCCTGTTAAAATTGATTAGTTATGGTTTTTATTATGTTAGTCTTTTCAGTTTCTTACTTTTTTTATCTACTAAAATATTGAGAATTGATATTCATATATATTTATGGCGAATCTACTTTTGATTAAAACATTATATTTTCTTAAAAAACTAAGCTTTGACTACTCATATTTTTATTTTTATTTATTTTTAATTTTTAAAGCTTGAATGTACTTTTTTTTATACATATCTGCCTTTTACTTCTGTTTATTTTTACTAATACTTATCTTAAGTTATAAGTTAATTTGAATTATTTTTGAACACATATACATTTTATTTACTTTGATATTCTTAAAATTCATCATATTAATCAATAATATTAATAGAATCAGATAATTCAGAATTAATTTTATTGAATTCTATGTTTTCAGTATTTTATTAAAACTAATACGAACTTACATTTGTAGCTCCTGTATTCATAAATTGCAAATCAAATTGTGATTTACTTGTTCTAATGGAATTAAGTTTTTTTTTTTTGATAAATTTATATTATTATTGTTCTCGTTAATGCTATTTTATTAAACAAAATTAGTTTAAGAGATTTATTTTTTTTCTAGAATATTTTAATATGAATTCTTTTTAATAAAATTATAATCATTTAAAATTGTTTTGAATTCACTTATATTTTGCATTTATTATGATTATAATAAAAAAGTTTCATAAATAATAGCTAAATCTTTATATGATAATTTACAACGAAGTTTTTGGATATCTAGATTGCTTTCGTTGAAATATTTATGATCATCACATAAGCAAGAATAGTTTAAGCTAACAAAAAATATTGTGCATGGGTTAACTAAGTTTATTCTATTCTATTTTTATTAATTTTATTAAGTTTATTATAAATTAAATCTATTAGTGTATATTTCTAAATCAGTCGCACTTATTTTCATTTTTGAACAAGGCGAAAACAATAAATTTTATTACTTTTAGTTTATTTATTCATCTACAGTTTCTTATTTTTTTTCAAATTCTTATTATTAAGTATTATGCAATTATTCATGTTTATCTTAGCTTTCGTTTTTTGTAAATATTATTTAAAATTTTCCTTTTGTTTATTGTAAAAAAATTAATATTAATATTTTATTTTTATAAACCTTGGCATGATAGACTATATTCTTTACTTGTTCCTTATAAATATATTTAAACATTCTTAATATCAAGAATTAAAACCATTGGAGAAGGAGTTACATATACTATAATTTTTTTTCTATAATAAATATAGTAAAAAATAAAAAATACTTGGAGGTTCTACAACTGTGACAGTATCATCAATATAAGTAAAATTAATTATATTAAATAAAACTTCTACTCCAAAAAGATAAGTTGAATTTTTTATAAAAATATCTATTTCTTTATCTCCTTCAGGTTAAATATTGCAATTTAAAACAAATTAATTTTCGTCATTTATTTCATCCCCTGCTTATTAATCAATTATCCAACTACCAAGCTTTTGTACTGAATCGTTACTTCTAATTTATTACCTAGTGGATAATTTTTATTTATTTTATTCCATACCCAAAAAATAATCATATATAAAAATCTTCTCTTCATCTCGATCAACATCAAAACATTATAAATTATCAAAAAAGCCTTAAACAGTATATTAAATAGTGTCATCTTGAAACAATGTATTTGCTTAAAAACCTAAAAGCTAAGAAGCCTTTAAAGAAAATTCGTTTTTTCTAATTTAAGTTTTTTTGTAAGAAACTCCACAATTTTTTAAACTTAATGAAATTAAAGGCTTTTCAAATTATTGATTATTAAAATCTTTATTTTCTATTAAATCATTCATTTATAAAGTTAAAAATTTTGTATTTAATGTATATAAAAGAGGCGTAGATTAATTATTTTTTACTTATTCATAATTATAAATATATTTATAATCTAATAAATCATCGTAAAGTATATTATTAAATATAAATTGCATTAATGACATGTATTATTCTCTTAATAGACATAATTTTAACTCCTAAATATCCCCACTAATATTTATTTATTGATCAAAATCTATAAAAATAAATTATAAAAAATAATACATATATAATATACCTATTTTATTTTTATAACAAATCAAATAATCATTTTTGAATAATACCCTATCAATCTTAATATAGTAATTGAATTAATTAGATAACAGTTTAGAGCATTAATTTAGCTCTAAAAAATATAAAATTTCTACTTTTTATAAATCTATATTCATTTTTTCAGCCCAAACTTCTTTTAATTTCGAATGTGGAGCTTTGAACAATTTCTATGCACTTAAGTAAGGAGTAGAATAAATATTACAAGAAGCCAAACTTACCTGAATATATTTTTTGAAATAAGGACAGGGTTTAATATTTACAATTCCATTAACGACACTAATTTTTAGGTTTGTAAATTTTGGATTAGTTATCCCTTTATAAATTTCAGTAGGATCATTTTTTATAATTAAAGGAATATTATAATCATTAATACAAACAGGAATGATTTATTCATTAATGTAATCAACAAGTCTTAATATTATTTGATTAAAATAATTTAATTCTATGTTTTGAAATGTTAATTCACATACATTAATTATATTATTTTATATTTTTGGATGACCCTCATCGAATCTATTGAATATCATTTAAAACATATTTTCTTAGGATTATATATTTTTTCTTTATATTAGTATCATTTTATTATAATCCATATAATATCTTATATTCTAATTATTACCTAAATCACTATAGGGATAATTTGTTTCATCAAATAACTTTGATTTATTTTATAATAAATAAAATATATTATAATATTACTTTTAAATCTTAAGATTAACAAGTCATGTTTATTTCATATTCTTTTATATTTATATTAATAGATGTTTTATATCCTTTCAAATTTAAAAAGAGATATTAATTAGAATTAGTATAGTTATTCATATGTACTTCCAAATTTAAAATTTCAAGATTAATTTTAAGTAAGTTTTCTTATTTCTCTATTTGATTTTAACTAAACTTATTCAGTTAAGTTCTTTGTTTTTATAATTATTATCTATTTTTATTATTGTATTTAATAACGAAAGTTTCCCAATCAAAAACAGAATCTAAATAAGCGTTTTTTTATTTTTCTTTTAGAAAAAGTTCTTCTTTTTCTTTTAATTTTTTAGACATGAAAAAATTGATTATTTCTTCAATTTATTAAGCTTTCCAATTAATTTCTAGGAAAGAAACAAAGACAGATACAATTAAATTACAATTATGAATTTGATAAAAGGGATGATTTTTTTCAATATTAAGAAATGAGATTTTAACTACATAATCATATTCTTGATTTTTTTAGTCATTTTTTTTTCTTTATTAAAAGGAATGATTATTTTCACACCAAATTATCTTTTTTAGTTTTTTTACTTTGTAATGAAAAATGTAATCACTTAAGCAAAAATATCTCATTTTTACTTCAACTTAATATTCGTAGATTTTTTATTTGTAAATTACATTTAAATTTCTTAATTTTAGTTTCATCCATTTTTTTTTACTTTCATTTTTAAATATATTTAATTAAATGCTCTGACAATATCCATTTATGAATATAATTTCTTATTAATTTTGTTCGTCTTCTTTTAAATTGTTTTCTTTTGTTTCCGAAAGAATTTCTTAACTTTATAATCTTTCACTTTTTATTATATTTTTTATAATTTCGACCCATAGATTAATTTAAATTTAAGATTCACAACAAAAATAATGACATTCATTATTGTTTTATTCTTTAATAAGTTTAAATTAATATTGAAAGCAACCAAATTAATCCTAATTATTTTCATGAACTTTCTATAATTTGTATTCAGCTAGATTTATACACATCGTATAATTTATTTTTTCAGGATTTTAAAATAAATATAAACATTAATTAGTTAAAACAACATAAAAATCATTCCATGATTTATATGTATTACCTCTTTTGAATAGAATTCCAATTTTTAAAGCTTAATCTAATATTTATTTTCTCTCTTCTATTGCCAATTATAAGCTAAATTCATCATCTTGATTTTAGATTTGTTTTACTGCTTATTATATTTTCAAAAGATTTTTTTCGCTTATATTTAATTTTATACTTTACAAATCTGTCATTACTTTTAATTTATATATATTTTATTTCTCTGCTCTTTTTTTCTTATAAAAATGTCTGCTGTAATTGTAAACTCTTAAATTATCTGTTTTTTTTGTTTAATTTTTGGTTTTTTATTTTTTTTGAAAATATATTACTTTATTCAAATTATCTTACATTAACTTTTATTTATTTTATAAGTTTTCTAAACATAATTAAAATGAATCCTAAAGCTACATTTGTACATTTTCTATTGTTATATTAACTTAGTCATAATATTTTTTATCTTCAATCAGGCCTTATTATTATTCATGATATCCAACTAAAATATCGCCTAAATCTAAAAGCCAGCATTCTGGATCACCATTATTGGCAAAAGGAATAATAATAAATGGAGATTTAATGCTAAAAATGACATCAATAGTTTATTCGCCTTCAAGCATTACTTTTAAACCATTCTATTTTTTAATAATAAAAATATTAAAATAAAAATAAAGTAACCATAGATTAAGCTGAGAATTTATTAAAATTTTTCATAGCCATTCTTTTAATATATTAATTTTAAACTTTGTTTAATGAGAAAAGAGAGATAATTTATTAAATAGTAGTAGGATAATAAATAAAGTAAATAGACTACATACAAGATTTAATTAGTATTTACTAAATAAAATTAGTATAAATATTATTTTCAAATTCTATTTATAAAGAAATTAATGGTTCTTTAATATTTTCATGAACTTTTTTAATAATTTAGTTTTTTTTATATATTATTTAACTTTCTTCTAATGTATTTTTATATTCTAAAACATTTTTTTCATTTAAAAACTAACTTTTATAAGTACACATAACTAATCCGATTTCATTTACTTACAAAATTAAATTACTTTTTTATTTAGATTATTAATAGTCAATTTCTAAACCATTCCATTCAAAACAAAGTTCTTCTAAATTATTTTTTATATATTAATTTACTTTAATAACTCCTTTTTTTATTTACAAATTAAATTTTAACCAAATATATTATAAAGGGTATAAATCTCGATTTAAAAAATCACTAGTTCCAAGATATATTTTTTCTTAATTCATTCTTTCTCTTAAATATTTTTATATATTGTTTGAATATTAATTTTATTATAATTATTTTTAGTCACTATTTTTATTTGTATTTTATTAAGAAGAATTACTATTTCCCCAAAATTTAAAATATGAAAAGTATGAATAAACGACATTTCCAGAAGAAGAAGAGCTATTATTCATGCTACTGCTGCTTTTTTATCTTTCAATTTAATTTAAAACTTCTTTAGCCCATTCAAATAAATCATCTTATAAATCTGAGCAGCGAACAATGTATTAATATAGAATAAATTAAGAGAAAGTTAAAGCATCTTTTATTTTTTTTAGAATTAAAAGCAATTAATAACAATTTTTTAAATCTATTTTTTCTTACTTTTCTCAAAAATAATTTTGAAAAAAATAAGTTGTGAAATTTTTCCATCTTAAGTTTTCTTTCATTACTATATTTTTATAAAGAAAAAAGCTTATTTACATCAGGTAAGAAAATTTTAAATTTATTATTTTCTAATTCTAAAGCATTATTATATTATTAAAAAATATCATTGAGCTTTAATAAACATTATAATTAAGAACTATTTATATTTATATTAATATCTTCAAATTAAATTTCGATTTCTAACTCAACTTTTGTGAATTATTTCTTATCTAAATTTATTATATTTTTAGCAAGTACATTTAGTTATATTAAATTGTTTTATTTGTATTATTATTTATTAAAAAGCATCATTTTGTGCTTTATTTTTTTATCTTCTTTAAAACACCATAACTTGCATTCATGTGAATTACAATAAAAGCTTAAATTATTTAACTCTATTAATTTATATATTGGTTTGTTTTTATTTTATCCATAATTTCTATTAAAAAATGTTGGAGTACGAAAATTTTCTTCAGTAGTTTACACAACTAACTCTTTAAAAAATATACCACATGTAAAAAAAGGTCTTTCTAATGTATGTTCATATCTTAAATGGAAATTAGTAATTTAAATTTAAACATTATCAATAATTTTAGTAATTATTCTATCCAAAAACCCATCTTTTTTTACTGTCTATTTTATGTTCTGAATATTATTTGTATTGAAACTAGTATTACTTATTGAAGATTGACTTTAACTTAGTTATAAATTTTTGATTTAATCTTCTAATAATTTCTATATATATATTTCCAATTAATTTTATTTATTCTCAAAAGAATGAACTTTACTTAAATTCCAAGTCTCTTTTGGTGCTATTATTGCAAATATATTATATAAATGAATCTTTACTGGTTATGAGAATATCTCTTTCCAAGGTATTGATATCGATAATTTCTGGATAAAACTGTATTTTAATTATTAAGGGATATCTAATGCATCTATTATATTCTCATTAAATTGCACATTATGGATTTATATATCTCCTTTCATAATTCCTAATGATAAATCTCCTTTGTTTATTTCCTTTATGTAATTTCCGAAGTAATTTAATATTAATTTTTATAATAAACCTTCGAACATTATATATTTTATTGAAATTTTCTATAAATATATTCAATTTTTTAAAATAGTATTTTATTTTAATTATTTTTAAAAAAATAAATATTTTTATAAAAATACAAATTTTTTTTTATTTATTAATAATTAACAAATATGTATATTATATACATAATTATTGATTTATCATTTCATATTAAATCTTTAATAATTCATATTTAATTAACCTTTTTATTTTATAATTAGATAATAACTTATTATAACAATTCTTTTAAATCAGACCATTTATCTAACTAAATAACGTCAATATTAATATTAAGTTATTAAAGTTCTCCAATACTTTCATATATCTTTAAAATATATAAATTATGTTTTTTTTTTATTTTTTTTTCTTTAAACTTGGGATAATTATCTATTATTTATTGGTGTTATTGAAAATTAATTTTAAAATAAAAAAAATAATAAAAAACTCTTTAAAAATAATTTATATAAAAAAAAAGGATGAATTGGACCCCAGTTTTATAGAAAAAATATAAAATTTAATATATATTTTACCTATTTTTCTAATATTTTCATTCTTTCCTTAGTATCATTTTCAGCTTCATTTATCCTTTAAATGCTATTGAATTAATTAGATTTATTTTTAGGTAATTAATTTTTAATTTATTATAATTATTAACACATTTCAATTAGATATTCATATTTATCTATTTATTTAATAAGTTCTTCAATAAGCGATTAAATATTATTTTTTCTTTTCTAAAATCCTATAGATTTATTACCAATTTTTTTTCTTTAATCCGTTTCCTGCCCATAAATTGAAATTTTTTATTTTTAACTTATTAAATGGGGTGAAAAATAACTTTTTTCTTCTATAAAATCATTATTTTAATTTTTCTAAGATGTTTATTAATAAAGTGCAGTATCTATAAATGATTATTTTTACTTATATATAGAATCATTAGGAGCAAAAATATTTTATTCACTCTAAATTATACTTAATGAGCTTTATTTTATATCTTAATAAGTATTTTATTTTTCTTTAGTTTCTAATATTTTAGTATTATTTCTATAATTATATTAATAATCATAATTTTCTCGATTTATACCTAAATATTTCTATTTTTCATATAAAATTAATAATAATTTTTTTTTTAAAGTAAATAATTAATTACTTTAGAATATTTATTCAATTCATAATTTTTATCTCCAACTTATTAATTAATATAATCCTAATCTTTAAAATTATCTACTTTATTTTATAAATAACTTAAACTTTATCCAATTAGAAAATTATTTTTTTTATTTTCAGGGAAAAAATCTGAATAATATTTATCATTAATATCAATACTAGCATAATTTTAATATTTTTAGCTGGGTAAACTATTAATAGAAGATTAGTTTTTTACTTAAATTTTACAATTAGAATTATTTAAGCTAATATTTGCTTTTTATTCTTCTTTTATTTTTCTTTTTATAGATATAACTAATGCAGTTTATTAGCTTAATATTTTTTATATATTATCTTCTATTTAAAAAATGCAAATAATAAAAATAAATGTATATATTTAAACCTATTTAATTAATTTATTTCATATAGATATCCAAATTTTAATCTTATTAAAATTACTGCTATTATTACTATTAAGAAGTTTTTTAACATTAAGTTATATCTTGATTTCCTATTTAAGATTTTGGAGAATTTAATTATTATTTTGAATTTCGAAATGTATTATGGCATTCTAAACAACTTCCAATATCTGAGTTGTCCTAAAGTTATAAATAATTTTATTAACATTTTATTTTATTATCTAATAAAGTTGCTTCAATTATTATTTTTTATTTATTCTCATTTTGTTTTTATATTTTTTAAACAAATTCTTTAGAAAAATAGTTTCCAAGCATACTAACTTTCTTTATTTTACTTACAAAAGAATTCTCAATAATTTTTATAGCTCCCAGATCTGTAAAATCATTATAATTTAAATACAATTCTTATAAATGAGAATTTTATTTTAACAAATTACTAATTTATAGGGCATGAAAATCATTAATTTACATATTAGAGCATCCTAATATTTAAATATTAGCATTAAAGTTATTTAATTATTAAAAAAAATCATTATCTAATGAAAAATTAGCTAATCCATCTACAAAAAATTCTTTTAAAAATATTTATTATTTATTATTTAAAAGTTTAAGTAAATAATGTAAAGAATCTTAAGTTAGTTAATTAAAAGATAGTAATATACTATTAATTTTTTAGGGATAAGAAACATGTAAATCTAACAAAAATTTAAATCCTTAATCAGTAATTTGGTTTTTTTAAAAATTAATTTTGATATTTTTTTGGACTTTTGGTAAATCCTTTAAAATTATTCTTAAAATAGAATCATTTATGTTTAAATTTATTAAATTTAATTGATCCATATGATTTTAATCATTTATTAAATATTATACATCTTGATATAAATTTTCAATTTGTTCGTTTTTTTATATTTCGCAATCTATTATTGATATTATTTTTATACTTGAAACAATTTTCAATATATTTTAAATTAATTAAATCTCTTTTTTGCCAATACTTTCATTTTTTATATTTAGTTCTTCATATGGTTTGCACTATTCCGAATCTTTTTTTAAAAAAATATTTTATAATTTATATTTTATTTTACTTAATATATCTGCTAAGGCTTATTTTATTGATTTACTTATTTCAAATTTATTTATTTTTTATTATGTTATGTAATTTTTCTTTATTTTATATTTTTAAAACAAATTTTTATAAATTTAATATATTTTTTACCCATAAAACACCAATTTATTTAGAAACATTTTCAAAGCTTTAATAAAAACTATCTTAATAATTTATATATTATACCATTTCTTTTAATTTTTTTTAATTTCCCAACACAAAAATACTCATAAGCTTAGGTTATTTTAATATATTAACTTAAGCTTAATCGGAAATAAAGTTTTCTTCTAAAAAAATTTTTTATATTTTGATTTGATAATTATCAAATGCATTAGTTAATTTATCTAATCCAATATCTGAAATCAAATTATTTTTTAAATATAAATTCTTTATTTTACAATTCTTGCTTTATATAAACTATAAAATACTATCTATTCCATCATTTCCTAACTTTGTATTACATAAATATAAATCCTCGATAACTTAATATTAATTCTATAACACTTAAGCAAGTATTTAAATTCCTTTACTTGATAATATGTTATTAGTAAAATTCAAAGATTTACAACAATATTAAAAATCTTCACTTTTTTTTACAATCTTTTTTATGAATTATTAAATATTATAATTATATATTTATTTTACATTTAAAAAGTCTATTAACCCATTATAAGTTAAAAGACAATTTTCGAAATTTATTTCAGGAAACTTAAAATATTAATTAAATAAAATGGCCCTAATATATATAAAAAATTAAAAAAATAATAAATATAAAATTAAATACATAGAATCATCACTTAAAGGATTGTTTTAAATATAAATCTATTTTATTTGTTTATTTTTTTTAATTCCATCTATGAAAATTTAGAACCCGATATATCCAATTTGATTTCTACTTAAAGAAATAAGTTATATATTTTAATTATTTTCAATAATAGCCATCAAAGGAACTATTGTTTTGTTGTCAATATTACATTACTCAAAATATATTTATCTTAAATATTTATAATTAGAAAGAGCATCTGAAATAAGTTGAATACCATTTAAAGTTAATTCATTTTTTACAATTTTAAATTTTTAAATTTTAATATTTTTGCTTTTCATAAATTAATTAAAATTTTAAAACGAATTTGTTGTCATTGAACAATTTTCCATATATAATTCTACTATATTTTCACTCTATATAATTTATTTTTTTATTTTATTTATTTTAAAAAAAAAATTACAACTATCGACTTTATCAAATTAAAAATATTTGAGTTTATGTAAAAGACTTTCAAATAAAAACTTAAATTTAATTAGTTAATTACTATTACTTAAAAAATCAACTTAAGTGATGAAATATTTATATTTCTATCTAATATAAATTAAATCATATTTTTATCAATCAATTTAAAATTTTCGTTAAAATTAAAATCAATAGGAACTTTTTATTCCTATTTTATATTAAATATAGCTAAATAAGCTGAATAATTTATAAATATTATATACTTACTTAAAAAGTTTATTTAAGCTATTAAATAAAGTTATTTAAAATTGTATTCTACTCTTAATATTTATTAATTGTTTATGTGTTTTCCATTAATTTTATATATATATATAAATTATTAATATAAAATTTTATTTTAATCTGTTAAAAATAAAAAGTATTAAAAAATTAATTAAATAAAATAAAATAAAATAATAAAAAATAAAAATGAAAAAATTATTAATTTTTTTATTTCAAAAAATTACTGAATTCTGTTATAATAATATCAAAATATTTTTAATTTTCTAATTTAATTAATCTTTTTATAAAAACTAAAAAATCATATATAAAATTATATTTTGTTATAATAAATATGTAATAATAATTAAAATTGTTTTGATCAAATAATTTTTATTTATAAAATAAATTTAAATATATATATAAATTATTTTCATTTTTTATATTTAAAAATAATTTTTATTTTTATTAAGAATCAATCATAATGAAATTAAAAGCTATTTCTGTTATAAAATGTTCCAATTCAAAATATATTTA